>NC_052475.1:27843715-28150798 GCF_009730915.1 Dioscorea cayenensis subsp. rotundata
ATGACAAGTATCTCTGTTTAAGATTTTAAGTTAGAAATAGGTATATATGAATACCTTAAATTTTATTTTTCTGAGAATATTTATTTTATAAAATTAAGAATTTCAATTGTTAAGGAAGCTACATACATTAGTTTATTAGGTTCACATCTTGATTGGGCTAAATCTATTTAATGTAAAAGTTTAATTATATCATATCTGTGTTTTAAAAGACAAATGAGAGATACTTAAATATATATATATATACATATAAATAAAACTCAGTAAAAATTAAATAATTGGAAAAGTTTTTATTCTTTTCACTTAGTAAAGGTTTATTTAAAAAATAATTTTAGAATTATAGATAAAACTTTTTCATGCAAAAATATAAAGTTGTTTAATAAATCCACCCAATATAGGAGAATTGGGTTTTTTTAATATATATAGGACACATCTCTCATCATCCAAGAACAAAAAGAATAAGAATGGATAAAGTTGTATTTCATTCCCTCACAATCACTAATTTATTCATATTCTTAAAATATATATATATATATATATACTTTTTTAAAATAATTAAAACTCAATGATTTAGCAAAGTTAATCCCAAGGTGGTTCCCATTTCATTTCTCTTAAAAAATCAATTCTTCATTAATTTATTCATGTTTAAAAATAATAATAATAATATTGGTACAGGTTTTTGTTTGTCCCTATGAATTCTTATTTTACATTGAGCAATTGTTTGTGTTCCATGATGTTTCACTTTTTGAGGTTATCCGTGGTATTGCATTGTGTGTATAATAGTACTAATATACTATTAGCCTGTTCCTCATAATATTAAATTATCTGCTTTGTCAAAATGCACAAGAAACTTGGGCCCACTATTGGGTAGTTGAACAAATTGTGGCCCTTATAGGAGGCCACAGTCCAAGCAAAGGCATGGGGGTATACAAGTAAATCCGCACAATAGGCACACGCACACCATGGAAAACCACAGATATTTGGATCATATTCCTCGTCGCCAGTCAAGCCCTGACATCGGTGGATTCAATTCACTCGCTATCATTTTGTCTCTCAGCATCAGAAGCCAAAGAAAAGGGGAAGTAAAGAGTAGGATACTATGAAGGAGGAGAAGAGTCCTCTTCTCTCGCCGCCGCACCCACCGCCATACGCGGAGGAGGATGGACGCAACAACAGCAGCACAACTGGTGGCGCTGATGCAGCCCCGCCCAAGGATGTATTCCATTTCGCTTACATCGTCTACTTCACACTCGGAGCCGGCTTCCTCCTTCCTTGGAACGCCTTCATCACCGCCGTTGACTACTTCAGCTACCTCTACCCAGCAGCCCCCGTGGATCGCGTCTTCTCCGTAGGCTATATGATCTCATGCTTGATCCCCCTTCTGTTCATCGTAGGATGGGGCGCACACCGTTCAAGCGTCTCCACCAGGATCAACATTGGCCTCGCCCTTTTCACTCTTTCCCTCCTGGTGGTCCCTGTCATGGACGCTGTCTATGTGAAGGGCGTCAGGGGGCGGTATTCTGGTTATTATGTCACCGTGGGGGCTGTTGTGGTGTCCGGCGCTGCTGATGCTCTTGTGCAGGGTGGGGTTATTGGCGCCGCTGGGGAAATGCCCGAGCGCTACATGCAGGCTGTTTGTGCCGGCACAGCTGCTTCAGGTTTGAATGTCTGTGCCCGCTGTATTCCATAGTATTTGTTGCATTGAATCCTTTGTAGAACTATCAGAAATCTTTTAATGGTTTGGTTGTCTGATCGGCGTTGATTATCAAAATTGATTTGTTGGCGGAGGTATATTGCTCATGGGGACTGTGCTGCATGCATGATGAGGGTTAGGATACAAGCACTTATTACTCATCTGATTCTATTCTATTGTTCTTGTGCTATTCTAGTTTACGGTCTAGATAAAAAAGGAAAATGTTGTGGGTGAACAGCAACAAAGATCGCGAGGTGCCTTTTTCTCATATATTTTTGGTCAAGTTTTTGGTAGAAATGCTCACGTTAGATGAGGGTATAGTTACTTGTTGAGTTTGCGGTTCTTCTCCACTCCCTTGATTTCCCTAAAAAAGGGTGCTTATAGTCTATTTGTTAAAAAAAAAAAAAAAGTTTATGGTAGAAACTTTAAATTTATTCAATAGAATCTTGAGTGAGAATTTGAAAAAATAGGGAATGATTTTACAAATGCTAGACCCAGATTGTTGTATTAGGGTTTTCTTAATAATTATCCTTACTGATGATTGTTCAAGAGTAGTGACTTATAAAATAATGTATATCCTCAATGATGATTTGATTAATTAAAGGAATCTTATCATAACTGTAGTTTTTTTTTAATTAAAGTTGCTAACATTTAGCTAGAGAGCGTTTATCGTATATTTATTTAAAAAAAAGTTTTTGGTAGAAACTTAAAATTTATTCGATGGAATCTTGAGTGAGAATTTGAAAGGAGAGGGAATGATTTTAGAGATACTAGGCCTATATTGTGGTGTTAGGATTTTCTTAATTGTTATCCTTACTCTGATTGGTCAATCCAGATAATAGTTGCTTTTGAGATAACAGCAGTGTCTTATATATAATAATGTATCTCCTCAATAATGATTTGATTGCCAATGATCTTCGGGTCTATTGGTACACGGATCGTCGATAGAGCTCTCACCGAGTGGTGAGAGTTCGATTCTCGGCTGATGGCACATTTCTGGGAGTTGTGAATAGTGGTTGTGTACGGGTGGTCCCAGCGCCCACGTGAGTGCGGCCCTATCCCCACTTGTTCTACCGAGGTTTGTGCATGTCCCTGGGTCTCTAGTGGGTTTGCCCCGCTCCTCTTTTCCAAAAAAAATAATAAAATAATGATTTGATTAATAAAAAGAATCTGAACATAACTGTAGGTTTTTTTTTAAGTAAAGTTGCTAGCATTTAGCTAGGAACAAAAGAAAAACTACTTACAAAAATTTAAGAACTAAAACCCATGTTTTTTTACTAGCATCCATTGGCCATTGGGAAGATCAAGTCCACTGAAGAAAAGGGATAGGCTTGAATCCTGTTTGCTGTAGATGCTCATACAATCTGAAAAAAATGTTATTTTCTCTACTTATAACTTCTAACCTCACACTAGGGGGAGCGGCTGCGAAGATGGTTAGGGTTCCCTATTGCATTAACGTGTCTCCATGCAACACGATTACCAATGTGTTGTAGCATGTCTACAAGGTTTGTTAAGTCATAATAGACTTTTTCTGACTTCAATTTTAGCCCACACTAGTGCTCCAAAGCAGCAAGTTAAGCTTGTAAACTAGATTCAGTCGTGATAGCCAATGATCCGGCTAGGGTGATATTTATCACATTAGTCACAATTACAAATTCAAGACCACTCTGGCAAGACTACCCCACCTAGGAGGCATCACTTAAAACAAAGATGGAATGAAAAGAATGGATGAAGTAAGGGGACTTCCTAGCATTTTGATAAGCTTCTTTTTATTTTTTATTTTTTATTTTTGAATTTTCAAGGCATGTTGAAGACCTTGATGAAATATCCTTTGAAAATTCAGTTCTCATTTCTTGAAAATATAGTTACATCTGGCTTTCCACACGAGCCAAGCGTAGACTAATGTTGATTGCCAAACCAATCACCAAAGAAGAGCCCCTTAATTAACCCAAAGTTCATACATAAGTAGCCGCCATGTTCCAACATTGTTGGGCCTTGTTACAACTCCAAATAATATGCTAAGCAATTTCCATTCCAGGTCACAAATGACACATTGTGGGTGGACCAATATTAAGTCCATATAGATAAGCATGTGTAGGAAATTTGCCATGTAACAATCTCCAAATGAAAAATTTTATTTGGGGAGCAATTTGAATACTCCAAATTACTTGTCACCCATGCCTACTGTTAGAATAGGACATATCTTGATTAAGGTGATTATAAACCATAGAAGGAATTTTTGCATTAGAGCAAATGGACATCCAAACCCAATGATTGGACATAGAACTGTCCATGGACATCGTGGATAATCTATTTCAGTTGAGCTAGTGCTCAAAGAGCACTTTCATGCTATCCAGGTTCAAAGAAGCCTCACAGACCAAGTCTAAAATGGAGAGGTTCTCCAATGGCAATTGCATGTTAAGGAAAGTGGGCTTAACTGCTGTTGGGATATTAAAACACCAAAGATTTTGCAAAAATCAGGAATGTCAAAGTTACAATTATTAATCCAAAGATTTAATCATGTAGAGTGATTGATAAAAACAAGAGGAATTTGGCAGTTTGAGACATTTCCAAATATCGAAACGCCTTATTGCAGTTTAAAATATCGATCCAATGCTTGTCATCAAAATTAAGAAGCGTAAAAATATTTTTAGACAACAAAACTGTTTTGGAGTGATAAAAATTATTAAGGCCCAAATCCCCTCAACGGTTTTGCAAGTGTAATAGCGTTTCAACCAAGTGAGTGAAAGACACTACAATTCCTCACAAGTTTAGAAATCTTATTTAGGACAACATCTGAGATCGCATAAGATGGGAGCAAGTAGACCAGAATACCATGACGGGTCTCTGGTTCCAAATGACCATGAAAGCATTTATTCCAAATTGGTTTTTGGCGTATTGAACTATAAGGGCCTCCGTGGAGGATGTGAGTGGCTACTGCAAGCTGACTAATTTATCAAGTTGAGAATTTACACCAGAGGACCAACCTTTTAAGTCATTGCATTTTCAAACCTGTCAGAGGAACCACTAAGTGGTGCTGTTTGATTGGTGTCCTCTGATTGATTTGAATTGATGAACATTTTTTTTTTCATTAAAAGAATAGATGAATATTTATTTTCTCACTAAATTTAAAAGGGGTAATGTCATTTGGTGGTACAGGGATGAACAATAATCATGTTATGTCAAACTTAAATATGGTGCCTAAGATTATTTACAATTAACTTCCTTTTGCTTGTGGGATGAAAGATTAATATGAAATTAATGAATCAAGGGCTAAGGAAGCCTTACCATTTTTCTCCAGTATCATTCCAGATCTAATGGGAGGGAAGGTGATGGGGGAGGAAGCCTTGGATTAAATTCAGGTCAGATCATGGGGTTATTAGGTTTACATTTAGTCTGTAATCAAATCCAAAATGGATTCAATAGTTGTTGTAGTTATGTTACTGCTATTGAGCTTCAGAAAAACATCTGTTTGTGGTTGACCTGGGTGGGAATCTTACCCATCATTCTAGTAAGTGATGCTGAGGAGGGGGGCAGTAATTAATGTTCTTATTTCAAATGTTCATCTATTTCTCCTCTCAACATTTACATTCAACTGAGACAAACCAGAATGCCGTGTTCTTTATTAGATTTATGAATTATATTACACGCCATGGAGTTCATTGCACAGATGATAGTATTATTCATTAATTGCAGGGGTGCTTGTCTCTGCAATGAGGATAGTAACAAAAGCAATATTTCCACAAGATACTCATGGATTGAGGAATAGTGCAAATGTCTACTTTGGCGTAAGTATCGCAATAATGATCATATGCATTGTTTGTTATAATATAGCAGACAGGCTTCCTGTTGTCAAACATTACAAAGATATCAAACTGCAAGCTCAAAAAGAGGAGATAAATGAGAAAGGATTGCTCAGTGGAAAAGCCTGGAGATCAACATTGTGGGACATCATTGGGAGAATTAAGTGGTTTGGGATTGGCATCTTCCTGATCTATGTTGTCACTCTTTCAATTTTTCCTGGATATATCACAGAAGATGTGCACTCTGAGGTCCTCAAGGACTGGTATCCAATTATCCTTATCACTGGATATAATGTGTTTGATCTGTTGGGTAAGACTCTCCCTGCTGTTTATCTCCTGGAAAACGTAAATGTTGCGTTTGCCGGAAGTGCTGCAAGGTTGTTTTTCTATCCTCTATTTCTGAGTTGCTTGCACGGTCCACACTTTTTCAGAACTGAAATTCCGGTCACTGTACTTACGTGTCTTCTTGGGCTGACGAATGGCTATTTTACTGCCATTTTGATGATTCTGGCTCCTAAAAGTGTCCCAATTCAGCATGCTGAGACCACTGGCATTGTGATTGTTGTATTCTTGGTGCTTGGTTTGGCAGTTGGCTCTGTGGTATCTTGGTTTTGGGTTATATGATGATAAACAAATGTGTTACGGTAAGGGGAACACCCTTCACTGCTTCACATCTAATGCACATCATCTTTATATTCTATTAAATGTTAAAACATTTCTGATATTTATCCTGCTGGCCCCACTGTGAAATGCTTTGATCCCCTTACGTTTGTAAAACTGTGAGAGATTGTTGTCGTGTATTTGCTTACGTTTTATGAATTATAAATGTGTGCATTACGTTCAGCCTGTGAATGCGTTTGCATGGAAAATATAGAAATTTATTCTTATATAATATCTCTGCCACTTTCCACGTCAAGCAAGGCATGCCCGGATCAATCAATTTATTCTCTTCAAACAGTACAAAAATTTTCTACCAAAATAAAATCCTGTCCAAGGCTTCTCTTTGTTCGGAATATTGCTATGGATATGCTGAGCGGGGTTATAGAAGCAATAGCTGAGTGTCAGCGAAACTATAAATAAACAACAAATAATAAAAAATAGAAGCAGGTAAAGTAAATCAACTTCCTTGAAATTAATTACTTGAGGTAACCACTATACTTCATCCGTTTATATATTTCCCCAAAAAATAATAATTTAGCATACACGTTATACCAGGAAGCAGATCTACACGTAACAAACAAACCACTAATGGATCAGTTGTTCAAAGTAAACAGAATACTGTAGAAGAGTGCATATGGATGAAGCTCAGCGTGCTGTTTCTAACTCCAGAGGTAACATGGGAGATGCAGCACTGGTACTTGTCCCACTCCTAGAATGCTCGGCGACTCTCAGTCCCAACTGCTGCAGCTGGTGGACAACATGAGACATCCTAGGCCTAACTGATGGAACATGCTGCGTGCATGAGTATACAAGATCGACAACCTTCTGTACCACACCAACCTCTGGAACATCCAAGATCTGTGGATCCAGAAGTTCTAAGTATCTGTGAGATTGGACCAGAGGAGTCGCCCACTCGAATATGCTCTGCCAACCCACAGAATCAATCGCTTGAGCTGGCCGACGGCCACTAACGATCTCAAGCAGCAGCACTCCAAAACTGTAAACATCACTCTTTGTTGTCAGCTCGTTCCTGTACATGAATTCTGGAGCAAGATAACCGTTTGTTCCAGCCATCACCATCCTTTCATGCATTGCCTCCCATGATACAAACTTGGAGAGGCCAACTCCCATCAGATGTGCTCCAAACTCTTCATCCAGGAGCACGTTGCTTGCACGGATATCCCGATGGACTACATGCGGCTTCACCTTGTCATGCAGAAATCTGGAATTAGAATTTAACAGATGTCAGCCATGGTTCATTACTGGGAAAGGGAACAAGTAACAGGAATGGAAGAATGAATAAAGTGAGTAGGTCAGGAGAAAAACTTTAAGGGACCGGAAAACAATATGACATATGACTATACTCAATTATGTGACAACTTATGGAAATAGCAACAAACCAATTGTGCCCATGCCACTGTTTTAACCCTTGAAATCAACAATCCAAAATGAGTTTAAAAACCAAGCAAGAAAAGTGGCAGAAATGACCAATGGTGAAATATATCTAGCTGTAACCAGGAGGAAAAAAGCTAAGACACTCTAATAGTAACCAAAAATCCCATGGATGAATCATGAATGACAAACAAAAAAAAAAAAAATTGCACGTTATAACAAAACATTAAATAAGGAAGACACGATTGTGATAATAAACCTGCATGCACCAACTGAACAAGTAACACCAGCAGGAATTTTTAATCAGTCTCACAGTAAAATATATATAGTTGCTTGAAGGCACCTACTTTCCAAGTTTAAAGCACAATAGAAAACATTCACACTTCCTGGTCTAACTGATATAAATCTTGGTCAAGGAAATATAAGATTTAATTTTAAAAAACACAAAATAGCATCAACCTAGGGACAGGATGAAAGGAATATACTATTAACATGCAAACAAAAAGCTGTAGGCTTAAAACTCACGCAATTCCTTGAGCAAGAGTAGTTGCAACTCTCATTCTCATCACCCAGTCCAAGCTCCTGCCCCCTCTGGGTAAGTGATGCAGCCATCTATCCAATGGCCCATTAGCAACAAACTCATACACTATATAGCGATCCCCATGATCATAGCAACAGCCTTTCAGAGCCACTAAATTAGGATGATGTAGCTTAGCAACCCTCCCAATCTCAGAATAGAACTCCTTTTTCCTCTGAAGATTTGATCGCCTCAACCTTTTAATAGCAACTCTTGATCCATCAGGCAAAAGTCCACTATATGTGCCACCTGTTTTAGCATCACCAAGAAGTCGGTTTCCTTCGCTGAAATTCTTAGTTATTGACCTCAACTCTTCATTCGTGAACACTTTCCATGATGGAGGAACTAATGCAGCATCTGAAGGACAAGATATCTTCCGTGATCTTCTACGTTTCTTGCTCCTTCGGAATGCAAGGAGCCAGATTACAACAGCTAGGGTGGTAAAGAGGATCAAACCACTAACAACAGCAAGGATGATGAAGTATTCTTCATGGCAATGCTTAAGGTTGCATGTATTTTCTGACACAAAATTTTCATAAAGCAAAAAACCTTGTCAGGGCATGTTGTATGGGAAGAATTATTAATAGGAGATTAATGGCTTCAGGTAATTGGTGCTTCTTTGGGACAAAAATCTAAGCAAAGCACACAATACTCAAATTTAATCCTGTTAACAAGTCAAATGGTAGGTCAGACTCTACCTTGATATCGCATGCAGATAAGTTTGTGAGAGGAATTGCATCTTTCACCAACAAGAGCAACATGACCATTAGTCACCAAAGTACATGAATCTGTCGGAGCATTACTTTGACAAGGACCATTTGTACAATTGAAGTGGAATGGCTCCCCAGGGAAGACTGAACCATTCCAACTGGACAAATTGTCAGACCATTTCCAGATAAAGCCACTTGTGGAATTGAATCCTCGTCCCCCAACCCAACACCCATTAGCATCATTAGAACATAGACTTTGGGCAAAACCCAACTCCTGAACTGATGTCAGGGCTGCCAAATGGCCACTGTAATTCTGGCAGAGCTCCTCTGACCTATCCCAGGAAAGGGAGTTTCCGATGTACATGAAGCACTTAATATTGTCCGGGCCAACTTTCCAACCAACAGGGCACGCTGCCAACAAAAAGACAGCATGGTTAAGGCTAAAAGCATCTCAAAATGACAGATGCTGCTAAAGACATAAGATGAAAAAGTAATTGTTGCATAACAAGAACCAAAATTCACTAAAGGCACAATTGTTTATGGCAGAAAGCCTTTGTTTCTTCCACAGACCATAATACTGCTGTTGTTTGACAAAGTAGCTTCATTTAAGACTGTTATTAACTTCTTGGCGTGTCTTTTTTTTTTTTAAGGACGACAAACGCCAATCTCTGTAGCGTATGAGGATGCATGAGTGTGGGCTGTAACATCACCAACGTCAGTTAATTCCACCATCAAGGATTCAAATCTGCATAACTCTGCATGCCACACGAGTGATTTATTTTTGATGTAGCTAACCACTTATTAAACCAAGTGACTTTTAGCTCAACTGCTTAGCTTCCTTCCATAACAATAAACACCAGATACAGATGTTATTCGTCTACCGACATTGCCTTCATAGCTAACTTCTTATACAGAAAACCAAATTGGCTCTCTAAAACCATATCTTGCCTTGATCATGCTTAGCAAAACTCCATACGTACTGGGAGAAGTATGTATGTCCCTAATCAAAATCTAATAATCAACAAACCAAGTAAAACCGAAAAAGAGGGAAGAATGGGCCCCTTTTTCCTAGATCTAACTGATATTTGCGAGTCAATCGAAAAGAATAGAACCCAAAATAGCCTATCACAGTATAAAATTGGAACAAGCCCCAAGAAAATCACAATCCTGCTATACAAAAACCACCATTCTAAGAAGAGGGTTTACATATATACATAAAAATATTATTCATGAAGAAGCCACACGGTCTGAGAATATAGTAGATCTAGCTGAACAAGTGCAAGAACAAGCACGACGCCAACAATTAACGGACGATAAGAGAGAAACAAAAGGCTCACCGCCATAAGCAGAGACGCAAAGGAAGAGGAAGGCAACGCAGGCCAGGGAGGAACGAACCCTAGACATCTCAAGGCGACGCCCTAGGGCTGGAAAGCAGGAGAAATGGAGGCGGGGAGGGCATACACCGCCCACCTACCAACACTCCCCCCAATTATCCACCATCAGAGAAGCCTTCAACTGGAGAGAAGCCAAGTAATAATAAATAATTATATAAAAAAAAAAAAATTATGGTCACGTGAGACGCGAGTGATGGGTTTACTTTTACCATCCTATTCCCAATCTGACCCTGAGTCAACCCCGTTTGACAAGATGATGCCGTGGTTGATCGGGCGGAGCCGTCACCGTCCTCTCCGGCCGGCGGTCGAGCTCCAGCGTGCCACGCTCGTCAACGTTAAGCTCAAGTGGACTAAGGATCGCACGCTGGATTCCGTCGTTTCCCGAGAGCGCCACCTCCGCCCCGTCCTTCATCTGATTGAGCGCATCTCCGCCGACTCTAGTGGCCAATCCCCTGCTCAGGAACTCTCGCCGCGCCGCCACCACTCGGAGGTCTCCACCTTCATGAGGCGTTTTCCTAGCGTCTTCTATGAGACCTTCTCCTCGCGCACCGGTGGCCCCTGGTTCGCCCTAACTAATGCTGCTTGCCTCCTTCGCCAGCGCGAACTGCGGCTTCTTTGCCAGATGGAATCCGATTTCGTCGACCGTCTACGACGGCTTCTGATGATGAGCGTTGATCGCGCCCTCCCACTCGGCACCATCGATCAACTTAGATGGGACATGGGCCTGCCGTCTTGCTACCAGCGAAGCCTGGTGCCCCGCTATCCGACTTTCTTCGACCTCATCCAGCCTCCCGGCGATGAGCGCGTCTGGATGAAGCTCGTGTCTTGGGACACACGACTCGCGGTCTCGGAGCTCCAGAGGAGCAGGGCCGCACAAGTAAGCGAAGAAGGAGAAGAAAAGTGTTTGGCGTTTCCGGTGCGGTTCCCGAGGGGTTTCGGTCTGAAAAAGAAGTGCATGGAATGGCTCCACGAGTGGCAGACTCTGCCATACACCAGCCCGTACGCGGACGCTTCGGGGCTCGATCCCCGGACCGACGTCTCCGAGAAGAGGAACGTTGGTGTGTTTCACGAGCTCCTCCACCTTACGCTGGGGAAGAAGACGGAGCGAAAGAACGTGAGCAACCTACGCAAGGCGCTGTCATTGCCTCAGAAGTTCACCAAAGTGTTCGAGCGTCACCCAGGCATCTTCTATTTGTCCCAGAAGATGGGCACTCAGACCGTGGTCCTCCGTGAAGCCTATGGTGCTGGTCGGGAGCTCCTCTACAAACATCCGCTTATTGATATCAGAGACGAGTACCTTGCCCTCATGAAGGATTCATGGACAACAAGGAGAAGTGACGAACGAGCTGATGAATGTACCTGCGTCTAGTCCTAACTGACGACCTTCTCATGGTCAGTAGTAATACAGGAATGCCATATACACACGCCAAAGGGCGTTATGCGAAAGATAAGAAAGCCAAACCGGTTTGAATGCCTGATAGATTATTGAAACTTATGTAGTTGAAGCTACATTGATAAGCGTAATCAAAAGAAGAGCAAATCAACCATGATTATTAAGACCGACTCTATTTACAACCGCTTGAGTTTGTCGCAGCAATGTATTCCTCTATGCTTTGTATGAATTGATGGCCAAGCACTCAACTGGCCAGTATGCGTGTTACATCTTTGGTTATCATATACAATCACAATTATTTCCGACTTCAACAACTTAGCAATGTACAAGAAGGCAAAATGGAGCAGCGGCTTTCCAAGTAATCTGCTTGTTCACCAGGAGGGCATGCAAGAAGCTATGGAGGGAACTCGCTTTCTTCATTCTTTTCTCATGAGTTCTTCTCCAGAACGGATAGAGCTGGTGTGAGGTAGTTATTTGCTTTATCTGGCAGATGGGCTACCTGCACAAGCAAATATAAATTATTACTATGCTGCTATACTTTGGATATTGAAACTCAAAGATCAATCCAGAAAACGGAATGAATTTTCTACATGCTCTATCTACTACTGACCAACTCATAGAGCTCATTCCTCCCTTTGGCAACATACTCGTAGCATACCTAATTAAACCCAGACTAATGTTAGCCCAGACGTATCAAGGAAAGGAACAGAAGATCAGTAAATCAATTAAGTATCTCACATCAAAACTCTTGTTTCTTGCAGTTGAATCATGCAATGACTTAACACAGATATCTGCTACATCAGCACAACTGATACCCTGCAACAATTTTAAGTTATAGAATGATTATTGGCAGTTCAGTACAATTGCCAAGTCAAACGAAAAGATGGCACCATGTCTAACCTGAGAGATCCTGTTCCCTTGATCAAAGATGAGGGCACGCTGGCCACCAGGTTCTTCCTGGAAAGTTGTCTTAGAGTAAGTTTTCAAATATGAGTTCTATACAGTCACAAGCTCTCTCAAGCTAAATGCTAGCATAAAAGCCAAATATTCTCTAACATATGTCAGTTATGCACTTCTGATAATGCACAGCCTCCTATATCACTCCGCAGCCCAACAAACAAGCTTAACAGCTAACCATAAAGAGGAAGACGTAACCTTCCTTGACAATGTGTAATAACTCCGCACATAATATAATCAATAAATATGAGAAAATCACTGCTGTCCTCATCATATGGTACACTGTTATTCATTGATAATATACAAAATATTCCATGAATCATGTTTGACCAGGTACATGAGATGCGCTGCATTGGATTATGGAGAATTTCTGTATATTAAGAAACTCCAGTCAAACACTGAACAGATCACTTTCCCAGTGATAACTGATGAGCCACATCAGTGATCAAAAAGTAACGGATCAAATGGCCAGCAAAAGGTTGTGCTAGAGGTGTCCCCTCTAAATAGTGTCAAACCATCAAAAGTGATAAAAGCCATCAAGACATACCCAAAAAATAAAATAAAATAAAATAAAATAAAACGGGTACTGAGCTCTTTCTCGATCCACCAACAGAATTGAAAAGATTGCTGTAGAAACTTTTCTTCTCTCCTTTTCTAGCAAATACTATCAGAAAATTAACAACGCGAAGTTGCATACATCTTCAGTTGTATAACGAGATCAGGGGACATAGATCTGTATATAGGTGAAGCACAAGGGGACAAGACATCAATTTCAAATTAGTTTGAAAATCCTTGAAACTAAGCTTGTTAAGTATGAAAATCCAATCAATACCCATCACAAGCCCACCGTGGTATTATAAATGAACTTGATTCTTCAATGATGTCTTCCTAATACAAGAATTATAGTCTACCAGGAGATTGAAATGCCATCAAACATCGAAAATGAATATTTTTTCATCATAGAAATTACAGACTAAAAGTGACCTGCCTGTGATGATCAGTTCAAATCATTTTGGAGCACTTAACATTCATATCACAAGAAAAAGCAGTTTAAGTGTCATACTGTACCTTCAATGGACCAGGGCGAACAATAGTGTACCCAAGACCAGATCTTCTTAATGCATCCTCTCCCGCCTAAACATATGCAAGAGAAAAAAAAAATGCAAGATTTACTCAATCTGCAAGCAAAATTAAAAGCTCTAAGAGATGCTGGTTCAGAAATGGTACCTTCTTGGCTTTCAGAACTTGATCTCTCCTGTTTGGTTCAATTCCAGAACCAGTACATGACACCAATATAAAGTCTGTTTCTTGGCCAGTCTGTGAATATCAACAAAAATACAATAGTGAGTATTTGGATTAAACAGACTTAATAGTTTGCCTGCTTCAGTAGTTCCATATTCCATTAAAGAATAAAAACTAGAATAGGGCAACAAGAAAGGACTAATATCAGAGTGTAAAAAGTAACAAGTTCCATGAACCAACAGAGATCAAGAAAAATAAAGAGTGTAACTAAAACATTTTTCAAATTTCAGTTTTAGGGGAAGGTAAAGTGAAGAAGAGAATGAGGACTGAACAATTTGTGGATCGATACAGTTGCAAAGCCTCAAGTCAGTAATACTAATGGAACATAAAGGAAATTTGATCTCAATCATGGCTCTAGTAGATCAGGGCTTGTCAACAGAACCAAATTGGTTGTACCTACTTGCATACCACAAATATTCAAACATGTAGGTCATGGTGACCACAATAAGGTAATTACATTCAAAACTTCTGAAATATCATCATCATCATCATCATAATAATAATAATAATAATAATAATAATAAAAAATCCATCACATTGAAATGCTGATGTATGCGCACTAGGACTATTGCTGATCTCCATTAAGCAGCCTACATCAGACAGAAAAAAATTTGAACTATCACCAAAACAGTTGGCACTATGCTAGAATGTGCTCAAACGTTATTGCATAGCATAAAAAAGACCACATTAACAAAAAGGCCAATAATGTTAGGAATGGCCTTCATCTTTTTCCACCCTCCCAAGATGCAGGACATTATTTGTAGAAGCTACACATTGTCAATTCAAAAATAAACCACCTTCCAATAGCAAGTCAAGCCCTCACTAATTGAGATTTGTCTAAGCCAATACTTTGCCAAGAGATTGAAATTGAATAGCACTTTGCACACTAACAGCCGGGTAGTTAAGCCATTTAACCACATATACAAGAAAACAGACAAGGAAGCCCAAAGAGCCACTTACAGGTAAGGCTTTAATATACTCCAGTATAAGTTTGAAGCTTCTAGGGTCTTGATTATTTCCTGAAGGTCCCTCAGCAGGCCTCTGCGTTAAGTTAGCATAGCAAGCACATGTTATCTGTCAGAATACTGAACAGCAAACATATTTAATAACTTTCAACAATTAAGAATAAAACATACCTGTCTTCTTGGTTCAAAACGAATCGTCAATGTATGTACTAGAAAAGGATCCAAGGGTGGATCATCAGGTCTGACCGGACGAAAAGATGAAAATGGTACTCTTACCTGAAGTACATTGTCATGATAAAGCAGTTTAGAAGCTATACACTTGATGGTGTCATAATTGAAAGTTCCAAAGTTAACAGAAATCAGACCCTGCAGAAGCCCACTTTTGTGCTTATTCGAGTAAAGTACAATTTGCTTTGGGAAGTATCAGCCAGCGGCCCAGCTTGAAGAATCAAAACATATGACCTCCCATTTCCACCCAAAGAAAGAACCAAACCATCATACCTAAGCACATTATACTCAACTTATTAGAGCCTCAAGAATATAGAGTAATGGATATGCATAAGATGAGAACAACACATACACAAATGAACACCGAATATAATGAATATGCATAAGATGAGAACAACTCACACACAAATGAATACCAAATATGATGCACGCCATATTATCTGAGAAAGTATGTCATACCTGTCAAGAGTGGAACCCAAGGGAAGAGAGAGTCTTTTCGAGAGTTCAACATACCCGCCTCTAGTGAAAACATATCCTACAATGGACAAAAGCCAATAGCAGTATGCTTGGTTCAAATATTCTCATCAATGTCTTTCAACCAGTCTCACTTAGTTTGATGATGCACAAAAATACCAAAATTTACAGCATAGGAAACCAAATATAAGCACAATAGGCCCAAAGAAAATCTAAGGAGAATTAGAAAATCACCAGAGAAGACAGTATCCCCAGATTCTGTAAATTCAAATTTCGCATTCATTCCTCCATCATACTTGGCAGCAACAACATCCTGGAAGTAAGTTCCCTGGCGAACTTCCCAACCCTCTAATGACTTTTCAGATTTGAACTTTGCAAGCAGGAGTTTGCTTTTGCTGCTTTTACCAGCCCTCAACTGTGCTAGCTCATTATTATAGTCCTGCAAAGTTAAAGATTCGAACAGATTCACTGATGCCTGAGTTATCAACAGGAAGGTACATGCTGAAACTGTAAACAAACCTGAAATGCCTTGGCCACATTGCGGACTCCTTGATTATCTACTCTGTTTAGGTCCCCGGTAATGGTCGAACGTGCAGTTGCACAATAAATGATCTTATTGCAGCCAGCAACGGCAGCTCGTAGTGAAGAAGGTTCACCAACATCACCAACCATGATGGTCACTGATCTTGGAAGCATATCCACCACTTCTGGATCATCGTTTCTAACCAGTGCCTAATTCATCACTCTGATTAGATATTCCAAGAATCCATACATGAGAAATCAGTCTTACTAGTGTGCGCAATGATCTGCACATACCTTGACCTTGTAGCCCCTAAGCATGAGCTTGCGGATAACAATCCTTCCGATCCTGCTAGTAGCTCCAACAACGAGCACGGTGGTGTCCTGGGCCTCAGGGACGGTGAACTCGCACATCGGGCCACGGATGAGGACGGTATCCAGCAAGCGCTCATCGGTTGTGGTCCGGGAAATCTGGCCAAGGCCGGAGAACTTGCGCCAGACCTCATCGAATATCTGGCGAGATTTACGACCAAGACCGACCGGATTTACGTCGTCAAGGGTCAATGAAACTCCCTGCTTCTCCTCCTCTCCCGTCCGAGCCGTCTCTTCGCTCTCATTGTTGTTGTTCGATGGTAGCGCTGACACCGTATGGCGTCTGAGCCGCTGGCCGGAGGGATTGGAAGAAGAGGACAGGATTAGGAATCTAGGGCAATTGAGCTTGGTCTGGGCTGAGACACCGGCACCACCGACGGGAAGAGCAGCCATTCTGAATAGCAGCAGCCGAGCTTGGCACGATGAATAGTATTTATATATATAAGAGTGAAATTGGGTTCGGGGTTCTCGGTGAGGTGGAGCCCACTGGCGGCATAGGGTGGCAGCAGCCACACGATGTTGTGAGGTGGGATGTGGTACTGGCTATGGTTGGAGAAGAGATGTGAGGACTCATGGGATCCACGCTTACATTAGATTAGTGCTGCTGCATGTGCACCTTGACGGTGTCCATACGTATGTGGTGTGCCACTGCACTGCGCCATATATGGCCCATCTATTGTGTTGGCTACTTGGCTGGCTAAACATCACATGCAGAACTTACTAGAGTTTGGATAAGGAATAGACTTAAAATTTTATTAATTAATTCTTCTTTTATTTCTCTCTATTTTTTTCTCTTCTCTATATCCCAAAGTATACAAAATGAGGGGATATTTATAGAGTTGAATGAATGGCCAGGATCGATTCGATCCGACGGTCCAAAATACCCTGGTTGGTGGAATAATAACAGTACCGGCGGCTGCTACAGTACCACATTCGCTGCTACAGTATTGCGGCTGATACATTAATCACTAGAAGTTGCTATAATAATGTCGGCTGCTACAGTGAAATTGCTACAGTATGCATCCATTAAAATATTTGTTTATAACAATTTAGTAAATGTTCATGTTTTTATGGAAATAATGATAGTATAAAAAGGAATTTAGCATCTTTATTATTTTGAAAGTTGTATATGTATATATAAGGAATGAGGTGGATACATTAATTTTTAAAATATAATTATTTTACATTTGGCACAAAATACTGTACATATTTATATATATGTAAAATTTATGCGAAATTTCCCCGTGTGATATTTTATATGTAAATATAAATTTTATGAGAATACAGGTTTAGTTTGAAAATTTTCTTTTTACGATATCAAAAAATAAAAAATTGCTTGAAAAATATAATAAACTATTTATAATTATTTCTATCAAACTTTGATTAGTTGATTTTCATAATCATAATTCCATTTTTTCTAACTACACCTTGAACCCAAGTAGAACCAAAAATTTTCATAACCCCGACCAAATACCAAAATAATCATAACCCAAATTTAACCTAGCCTCACACAAACTCGAACTTGGTTGTCCATGGGCGCAACCCTGCTAAAGCAACTACTGTTTTCCCTGTCAAAAAAGATGTAGAGAACTACAAACTAACGGTCTTCCTTCCATATCTTACCGCAGTTACAATTTAAACAAAACTCTGATTCCACCAGCAAAAACACTATGCTAAACAATGCTGGACACCCATATCAAGTACACAAAAGAAACACTAATAATAATAAATCTCTCTTGCCATGCACATCATTTCTTCTCCAACGGTGCACTGTGCACTTCAAGCTGAGAAAATTTTCCTCAATTTCTTTGTATTCCTCTGGCAGACAGGGCAAGTGTCACCATTATTCAGTAACCTGCATCAGCAATGACAAATTGAGCATTCAATTTCAACCTGCTAGACAGGATGTTTCAATAACAGCAGTGTTGAAATTGTCATAGTACCTATTTCCACAAGTGAAACATGTTGCACAATGGCCACAAGGGAGGAAGAAGCAGTCCTTCTGAGCATTACCACAGATCATACAAAGGCATTGGTGCTTTTCACTCTCACCATCTATCGGCAAGTATAATGCCGTGAGTTGGTCAGTTTCTTCATCATTGGAAACTGAATCATATGAAGAACCCAAGCTCTGATCATCAATGTCTTCACCTGCGAGCAGCGATGTTGTCTCTGTTACACCCTCTGCCACCTGTGGTGTACCTTCACCAGTAGAGTTCGATTGTAAGGTAACAACTATCTTGTAGACCATGAAAATGGATAGGGTCACCACGCCTGGATGTATGACAGTATGAGAAGTAAATAAATCCATCTGCTCAAGAAAATGGTTCAGGGATGTGTAAAGGATGATAGGAGATTACCTGAACAAATAAAATAACTACTCCAGCGTGGTCCGTATGACAGTCTCACGTACCACTCATTATTAGCATCATCCTTAGAGGCACAAGAAGGGTCTTAGATGAATTTACAGTAAAGAAAAGAACTCCTGAATGCTAGACAAATGCCACATTTACCACATACCCTAGACTAAACAAAATTCATCAACTTTACTTCAAGTTTAGAACTTTGACTTATAACATCATTTGTATTCTTGGCAAGACATCGTACAACAATTGACAATAAGCTTGAAGATAAATTGACAAACATAGACTACCGTTCATGTTGATATCAGGTTGCCAATGAATGAAGGCATGACGATTTGTGCACATGTTTAGACATTTTCATCAAAAGCTCTCACAAAGCACAATAATTGCACAAGCGGTGATTCACAGGACATTTCAACAGAGGCAGTGCAGGTCATAATGATGATGCTATGATAAGGAGGAGATTGGGGGTGAAAATTGGTAATTTGATTGGCAGAGCAACAAAAAGATGAGTTAGACAAATGGCTGGATCTGGGAAATGTAGTTGAATCATGCATACAACATAAATTAGCTGAAGTTGAGGTTTACCATCCCAGGGAAAAAGAAGATAAGTGCAAATGGTTAAATGCATGTGTCGGAGCACCTTAAGAGGCAATAAATAGATGTAGAGTGGAAGAGAAAATCAGCAAACTGACCATTGGATATGTTGGTAAGATCTTCATATGAAAAAAATCAAGAAGTAAAGAAATAATCTAAACCGATAACCTTGCTATCAAACAAGCAGGTAGCCACTGTTAAAAGCAATAGATGAAGAGAACAAAAGAAAAAATAGGATGGTGTAAAAACAAAGTCCCAATTAAAATTAGAAAGAGATTATGGTACTGGAAAAGAGAAAATTTCCATAGTAGACCAATTCACGAATGTACCACCAAGCCAAGGCAAATCTCATATAGTCTTATCTGTGGCAACCTTCAGTACACAACAATTGTAAAGGTTCTAGTAATTTCCACCCGCTTTAATTGCAATAATTATCAGGAAAATGTCAGAAATCAATTTACAGGCAAGATCTGCAGTTGTGTGCTAAGTTGCCTCTTTTATGACATAACATGTAAAAAGCAGAATTGTATGCTAAGCTTCCTCTTTTATGGCATGGCATGCTAAAATTGAGTTGCAGTTAAGCTTTTACCTGTGATGTGGTCAAGATTGCAGAGTTTTCCTGTAAAAAGAACAGCTTCCAATCACATTGTTTGTGGTGCAGTGAGCATTTAAAGTATGCACCTGATGTATTATAAAAAAGAGCCTGAATTCCAAAACGCAATTGCACCTGCATTGGATTAAGGTAGAGAGGTGAACCGAGTTGTCTACAAAAGCAAACCTAAAATATAAAGATATATGTGGAGAGATTATATGTTCGACATAAAAGGACATTTTATAGCAAAAATCAACGCCATGCCATTGAATACAAGTTTTTCCAGCTCAGTAAATATCATTTTGTTAACTCATAACTGTTGTACTCGATGGAATTCAAACCATTATCTAAGCATTATAGCTAATAATAAAACAGGTTGGAAACTTTTACCTCCATTTTGATCTGGTTTAGGTTAGCAACTGCTATGTAGTGATCAGAGGGTTCTACAATATCCTGGTGAACGATACCAGTTCCTGTAATACTCAAATGCAATATTTGTAACATTCTGAGCATATACAACTTGCAAATAGAATTCAAATTTAGAGTAAAGGTAACTCTCACCATCAATTAACTTCCAAAACAGTGTAACATTTGGATCTGATGGATCTTCAATCCATCGGCTAAGGCTTTCTCTGCCTGAAATACAACGAAGAAACATATGGATTTCAACCATCTAATTATGGTTATTGTAGCATACAGGAAAATTAGAAAAGGAACTAGAAGAACCTCATCAACTTTCTTCCAGAATTTGTAGCATAGAAAGTTCATAGACAAAGGAAAGTCACAATCAACAAGGATTTCATGAATAGATAGATCTAGTGTAGCCAAGCATAAAAAAATGGGTGGTGATGCCATGCCACTTGGACACATACAAATGGTTTTATACAAAAATCACTGGAAAATTGTCCAACAAAAAATAACTTTTAACTTTTATAATTATATAAGTTTTAATCCATTTGCATTATGCCCTTTGTGTTTCATTAATGCAATTTTTAGTTGAATATTTAGGAGCGGTCATTTTACCCTACTTCAAAACCTATATCTAATCTCATAAGTTTCTCGTGCAAACAGGATTTTCCTTCTTTTCATTCATTCTTATAATTTTACTCAAACAAGAACATCCTAAAACACAATAATTTGATGAATTTGAACAATTTTATGGGCTAAGGTTTGTAATTAGTCATTCAGAACATGATGATTCATAAAGAAGGGAACAGGGCCATATGAAGCTTATGATTAAGTATGAACAAATGCAGTTTGATCATGTGCAAGAGTGCAGCATAAATGTCTGTGTTAATGAGATAATAGATCCTCATAGTATGAATAAACATCGTGCAAGGAACAAGGAAAAGGCCTGTGCTTGCCTTGGGCGATCACTAAGATCAGAGGATAAAGGCCTTGTGGTGTGATACTGTAGGAGATGTTGATATGAGCACCCTGATTAAGATAATATACCCACGCCTGCAAGAAAAAATCAGATAAAAACAGCATTTATATAAACAATAGGCGAGACAAGATTACATATGAGAAAACATGAAAAAAAAATTAAAAAAAATCTCTAAATGTTTACCTTTTGAGCATTAGGAGGAACTGAGGAATCGTGGGATTCTGACCATGCGACATTGATGTCAAGCGGTGGAGGATCTGAAAATCCATAGAGCATCAGCTCATGCTTGGGTCCTGAAACAGCTTTCACCTGAACAGAGAGGGTAAAATCAGCGAAAGAACAAAAAAGGGCAGAAGCTCGCCAATGATCTAGGACATTAGCACGAACCTGGACATCCTGCACCAAGAACGAGTTAGATCGGAGAAGACGAGAGCTGTTAGGGCCCAGAACGAGGTCAAAAGAGCTAAAGAAGCCGAGTATCAATATCAACGACACTGCGGAGAAGATAAGTAGTTATAGACGGTAGGGAAGGATGAAGAAGGAGAGAGATGAGAGATACCGAAGAAGCACAAGATGATGAGGGAGACAAGACAGGAACAAGTATCATCACCGTCTCTACCATCTGAGAAGAAGACGTCAGCGACGGCCACGCGCAACCGATAGGGGATGCGAAGCTGAGGTGCTAGGTGGTTGTTGATGGCTTCTACTTGTTCCTCCATCCTGAGGGTTGGCCGGAGCGTCCTCGCCGATCTCGGTAGACATGGAGGATGTGAGGATGAAGGCGCATTGCTTTTCTGGGTTGGTTTACCGAGCAGTCAAGCGCGCTGAGACTGTTTGGTTGCTGAAGATGTCACTGTTTTGCTGTTTGAAATGTGTGGGAAAGTTCTTAATAAATGTTATTCATTTTTATGAGTTATTTTAAGAACCAACACAAGCTTTCGTGTGTGTGTGTGTATATATATATATATATTATGAAAATTGTGTTATGATGAATATTATAATAATAGATGCCTACTATAGCAATTCACGGCACTGTAGCAACGGCAATATTGTAGCAACATCCTAGATGTTATTGTATAGGCTGTTGTACTATAGCAGCCGGCATGTTTTTACTGTAGCAGCCGACATAATTATTACTATCCACCTACCATGATATTTTGAACTGTCAAATTAAATTAATCCTGACCATTCATTCCCCTTCATTTATGTATTTTGATATAAAAGAAGAAAGAAGGAGAAGAAAATGTGAATTATAATTAAGGGTATTTCGTATATTTTGGTTATTTCTTTCTAATATATTTATGGATATTTATATATGTTTATATTGAATATGAATTATTAGTTGCCTATTCAATACATTATCAACATGAATTTGCTTCTAATTTTGTTCTACGTTTTCATATGACTTTAATGTAATTTTAAGTCAAGTATTAAAATTTTTACTCTTCTTCTAATCATCTATTTTATTTTCTATATTTTGAATTTAATGGCAAATATCGTAAAAAAATCATGAACATGAGCAAACTTATTGAGGCTAATAACAATGAACCCAATGATAATAACAATGAGCCAAATGATAACAATGAGCACAATGAGCCTAATCAAAACAGAAAAGCTATTTTGGCCAAGTGTTTTTTTTGACAAAACACTTGTTTTCTTGTTTGTATATTCTGTTTTTTAATTTAATAAATTCACAATTTATCAATTTAAATAAAAAAAACTTATTTATTAGAGGCCTCTTTAAAAAAACAATTATATTATTTTATATAATCCAAATAAATACTTTGTGATTTTAGGAGCTTTTGTACAGAATTATTAGTTTTCTGAGGAAAAAACAGAATTATTAGTTTAGCAACTCTTCCGCTGAGCTGTGCTGTGTGAATAGTTTTATGTAAAAATTTAGATAAAAAAAAACTTTAAAAAAAAACTTTGAGTTTTATGATTGATACAATTACTCTCCTGTCACATTGTTTTTTTGGCCTCTTAGAACGTTCTAATTAAGGAAATTGCATTGAGATGACAGCATCATGGTTTTATTCATATTTATGGGAAAAGATTATTTTGAGAGAATTTATAAGAAATATATGTTGAGGTAATTTTGGAATTATTTTTCTTTTGCTTTTTAAACCTCCATTTAACAAGAGATTTGAGTGAAATGGCTTGCAGACTACTTTTTAAATTTTTACGGGCTATATGACAATTTATAACTTTTGGAATTCAAGGAAACGACCAAACCCTGTTCAACTAGGGATGCAAGTGGGGTGGGGCGGAGAATGGGATCCCCATCCCCATCCCCGCTTCCCACGAGACGAGGATTCCTCACCTTAAAATTCCCCCCCATTCGCTCCCTCGCAGGAATCCCTGTGGGATTGGGGAATCCCCACAAAGTCGAGGAGTCCCTAACACACCAAATTTTTTTCCTAATTACACATGTAACACATCATACATGAAATTAAAAAAATAATAATAAACAAAATATTCTTCAAAATAAATATTATTTAATATATGAGATAATCGATGGTATGAAGAACTAAAGGAGAACTGCGAAGTTGAGATTTCATAAGAAATGTTCTACTTACAAGTTGAGATTTCAATAAAGTTGATAAATTAATCAAATATCTTAATTTTAATATAACATATTTATCTATAATAGAAAATAAAAAAGTTTTGATTAAAATTTTTTAAAACAACTTTTCATATAATTATCTCCAAGTATTGCATTGGGATAATATCATAATACTAATTTTTATTAAAAATCTAAAATATTATTAATAAATACCAAAAATAAAATTTTTAAAACCCAAATATTTGGTTATTATAATATTATATCAACATTGAATTTTTTTAATAAATAAAATTAATAATATGAGTTATTTTTAATATATATAAAATATATTTAATTTAAAAATAAGGAAATCTTTCTCCCCATGGGGATTCCCGTGGGGTGGGGAATATATTCCTCGTCCCGGCCCTGTCCCGTGGGTCGAGGAAGGGTTTTCCCAATTCCCCGCCCCGCAGGGGGTTATTTCGGAGAATCTCCACCCCGTCGAGACGAGTTCCCGCGAGAACAGAGATTTCCCGCCCCACTTATATCCCTATGTTCAATGATATGCATGGTAAGAAAAAAAAAAACCAACAGTGCAATTAGAGGTGGGAAAAACAAGCTCATCAACGTTGATGCTTGCATAGATAAAAATACTAGACAATCCATTACATGATGAGAGGAAAACATTTGTATGGTAATAAGTTTCATTTCAGCACCTGAAGCATATAGTCATTAAAATAGCACAAAAACCCTCCAAAGCTTCTCACATCTAAAATGATTGGGCTTCTAGGCATGCCAAGATCATTCACAAACAGGCACATGCATGTCAGTCCCAAAAGATACATCACTGAGTTTTTCTTTGTGTTATGTAGTACACACGAGATCCCAGATGTACAACTTCCAACCCCGCATCGTGGCATCCGTCGAAGAAGTATTGCTCGTCCTTTCCAAGCCTCCGCTTCCAACTCATCAAAAATGCCGGTTGCTGAAGTTGTATGACCTTCCCTGCAGAACCTATGGGCTTAGACACAATGGACTTGGATCATGCACACTTAGGATGATCAGATTACCTGATGCATCTGCTAATTCTGAGGCAAAGGGGCTCCCAAGGAGTGCTTTTCCATCTTGTTGCTTGTAGCATTTAAGAAGGAAGATCAGCGTATTAATCAAATTTGGGTACTGCTTCACATCTACCGGCAACAAGAAAAATTCATGAGGTCAAGGCTCATGGGGACAAAGGGTATAACACGTGTGCAAGGGCAATGAACAAAAGAAACAGTCTCACATAATAAGATATCACTAGCAATGACTAAGTCCCAATCTACTTCATCACTTGGGAAAACATCACCCCACGAATCTGCAAAACAATTGAATCATGTTAACATATAATCAAGGGTAAAGGCAACAGCAAACGGTTCTTTTACGAACACTTCCAAATACCAAATATAACCATAACAATAAAAGTAATATCTCTCTTTCTACTTGTGATCTTTGAAGAAATTCTTACTTCATAACACCCTATTCCAAGGTGACAAACTCAAGGCACTTCTTTAGTAGAAAATACTGGCCCAGGAGATGACCTGATATCTTAACTCATTTATTTTCCTTCTTGGGTATGAATTAGGTAAGGAAGAAGTAATTTCTTATAAGATACCATGTTTAGCACTACTATGTGGGTCTAAAACTCTCAAGCATGCTAATCTTAAGAACACTACTTGACATGATCAAATTTTATAAACTCTTAGTATAAAATTCACCATTTACCTGCTTCAGTCCAGTTGCCAAAGCTGAAATGATTAAGAATAATTGCACAGAGAAATGTCTTTTTCTAAATTCTAACAACTTCATCTGTAATGCGAAAGTGCCTAATCATGAAGACAGCTTCTATTTATTTATCAAAGTGCAGATCTGAGGTAGAGCTAGACTTTTTTTGGGAATATAAACACTATTTTGAGCTGTTGAAACGGATAAGAATAATTGCACAAGGATATGTCTCATTCTAAATTTCCAACAACTCCAACCATTAGGGGAAAGTGTAAAGCGCTGATTTGAGGTCTAGATTTTTTTTTTTGGTTGGCAATATGAAGGGAAAATAAAAACTGTTTTGAGCTGCTTAAATAGATAAGAATAATTGCTAAGAGAAATGTCTTATTCTAAATTTCTAACTTCTTCATCAGTTCGGTGAAAGTGCCTAATCATGGAGACAACTTCTATTTATTTATTGAAGTGCTGATTTGAGGTAGCGCTAGATTTTTTTTTTTAACAATATAAAGGGAAAACAAACACTGTTTTGAACCAAATTATGATGTAGAAATTAAAAATATGAATCAATGACCTAAAATAATATGGGCAATGGAACATTAACAGATTATGAAAGGATATCATACGTCCAATGTGGGGAAGCACCTCTAGCTCATTGGCCCTGCAGTTATACGCTATATTTTCTTCTACTTCCTTGTCATCAAAATCAGAGGTAGTGATGTCAACTCCAAATGATTTCCTCAAGAAAATGGCCAAAGCTCCGGTTCCACTTTAGAGGAAAGTGTATCAATAACATTAAATTGCAAGCCAAATTAATTTATAGAAGATATGAATAACCACATGCAAAAACAATGCTAAAAGTATGACTAATTACTACAGCAGATATCATAAAATACATAGTATACAATATAACAAATCACTCTCATATAAGTATGTATATACATAAACCTCTCACAATTGCATGAAAAGGAATTCCCGCAAGGTGGCAATTTGCTTACATCCCATGGATGAGAAGTTATGGAATCGTTTTGCATCATAAGTTGCCACAAATCACAGATTAATGGATACGAAGACCAACTTTTATGGCTTGAAGTAGAATATGGTCTTCTCTCCAGAATTGATTTTTCCAGTTTCATACAAAATGAGCCCTAGTTAACTACTGCAAGCAACCTCTGTAAATTGCAGCAATGGATGCAGAGCATGCCACTATGCCAGAGATGGCTTCCACCCGAATGAGGGCTAATTATCACACAGGATACACAAACTCATGGCCCCCTATCTTGATTCTATAAATACTACTCCTGTATAGTCTACCGTCTATACTAGGATCACACTGAGAAGACATTACACATTAAATACTACAAATCAAAGACACCCGAGCATACATAAGAACATCCGTGGATAGGTGACTTACAAAAAATAGATTTATTTACCAATATAAATTCAGATGAAGCTTGAAAATAAACTCATGTTATCTGTAATAATTTGAAGTAACCCTAAAGCTCGAATTTTTATAAGCACCTACCTTCCCAATTCCAAAATTCTTCGCCCTATTAAAAGAGATTTATGTTGAACCAACCAGTCACAAAATGCAAATGTTCCAGGCCAAAGTAGATTAGCATTTAGATGATGAAACGAGAATTCACGAATCTTCAAATCCTGCACCATAAGAAAACACAATCCATGACTGCCTTTTTTTGGGAAAGGAATCCAAGCACCTCCATGAATAAGCATGAAAAAGAAACAGAAGCAAAAGGAGGAATAGTTCGTTACCATTCCAGGGAAAGTATGGATTCTCTCAACAAAGGTCTGCTCAGAAGGGGATTGGCAGCCGTCAGCTTCATCGGCGACCGCGAACTCACACTTAGCAACCCATGAACAAGGAAGAGAAAAGGGGAAATGCGAAAATGATAATGGAAACAGTACCTTGTTCGTCGTGGTCTTCTGCTTCTTGGAAGAGTGAAGAGGGCGAGAAGAGCGCAGCCTCCATTACCAATCGTGGTCGCCTCCTATCCTAAGAAAGGTTGCTTCAAGAAAATCGCTTTTGGAAACAGTAGTGTAATTTATAATGTGAAGTTTTTCTTATTTATAAATAGCGAACAAGTACTAAAAAAAAAAAAAATTGTTAAAAAAAACAATAAATATAATAGTGCACCAGTTATGACTTAACAAGCCCTAGGGATTTGTTATGGAAGACAGGCTACACATAAGACCAAGGTTGTCAGACCCGGTCCAGATATTGACCCGGTTAAGGCCAGGGGTCAGGGGTCAATGGGTTCGACCGGATCGAACCGGGGTCAATAATAAAATATAAAAAAATATTATAATAATTAATAATGAACAAATATAATATTAAAACTATAATTATAATATAAAAAATTACTCAAATTTGATATTTAAATTGATAAATGACCTTATATGCACTGTTGTTTTCTAATTATGTCATTTATTTTTAAATTTTTTTAAACATTTACAAATTTAATATATTAATATATAATTATTGAACTTCTCTCGGTGTTTTTTATTTATTTGTTTGTTTATTGGTTGATTTTGTCAGAATAGATTAGAAATTTAATTTACTAATTCTTATCTTTTATATGGATAATGCATGTTATTAATAAATTATGTAATTTACCCAATTTCAATTGAGATTTTATTTTGTTATAAATTTTCTTATATTTTTATTTAGTTAGAATATTTTATTTTTATATTTTATAATAAAATTACACTCATTTATTGTTTTATTTTTTTAATAAATTAAATTTTAGAAAGTATTTAGTATTTACATAACATATTAATAAATTTTATTTTTAAATGCTAATTTTTTTGTTGGTATATTTATGATATATATATATATATATTTTTGTAATTCCATTTATTGATTATAAATTAAAAAATAATATTAATAAATATCCATGATTTTGTAGTTTCTAATGAGAAAATAATAATAAATTATTAAATATTGTAAAAAAAACTTTAATATTGTGACCCGATTGACCCGGCCGGGTCAACCGGTTCCTGGTTGAACCTCCTGGGTCACCGGGTTAACACCGGGTTTTTCATACCCGGTTCAATGGGGTATACCCGGGCTGGCCACATGGCCGGTTCCCGGGTTTTCCAGTTGAACCGGCCGGGCCGGTCCGGGTCTGACAACATTGCATAAGACAATTAGAACGTATGCCCAAAGGGCTAGAATGATATATCATGAATCATAACCTAACAATAGTAAATTTTACCTATCTTGCTATCCTCGAGGGTGGAGAATATGAGCTTTACCACATAGAACTTAGTGAATAGTGATAAATAATATTATTATAGTATTTCTATAGTATCAGCATAGTTTTACATAATAATACGGCACAAGAGATTTGATTTTGCACCACTCACTCACCATTCAATCTTATTTCCTCTTGATTTTCTAATTCTTTTTTTTTAAAAAAGGAAGAACTTTTCCTTTTAAAAAAAATTATAAATTTTTTTTTTAAATTTTTTATTTTTAAATAAAATTAAAAAAATTAACCATTGAGCTAGCACTGTTAGGCACTTTCTATATTCATAAAAAAAGACGCTTATTGCTTATTATTCAAAAAAAAAAAACTTTTATAATTTATTACTATTTATTAAACATATTTTTTTAAACTACATTTATTTTGGGAAAATATATTATTATCATTATTAATTTTAATAATAATAATAATAATAATATATTTTCAAAATAAATTCCGTTAACATCTAGGTGTTGGCATAGATTTAATTTGACAAGGTATTTTTATGAATAAATTTATTTTGAAATCATTTGATAATTAAAAAAAAAATTATACCCAAAAGAACCTTTGCTTTGGTTTTTTTTAATGGATAAATTATGTTCAAACATTTCCTAATTCCTACTACAGTATAACAAAACCATAAATGAATTCGATTTTTTTTTTTTTTAATAACTGATGTTATTTCAACTAGGAGTTAGAATATCATTTTCGCTATTTCATTTAATCGGTGTTTAAAAATGAAATTTATCTTTCTTTTATTATTGTACAGATTTGAACAAAGGAAGGTTCTCATGTAATGTTCTCCAATGTGAACAATTCCTGCTTTGAATCCAGCCCCAAGTCAACGATGTATTATGTTCAGGTTATACACATAAACGACTCCCCCACAAAATCCCTTGATTTATAATGGTCAAACATATATACTTATTTTGTTCTACAATATATGCATAAAATAAAAATTAATGATCAGAGTACCTGATATATTTTTTTCTGCGGATGAACAATTCTTCTAAAATTACCTACATGTGATGTGACAAGTATGAGGATTCAAAGTGATAATATATAATAATGAGTTGTTTCCGCAAGAGTGATTGTTAATCAGTAAATTCACTAATATTTATTTGTTGACAAGCACCCCTTGATTTGAATTTGATGAAGATTTTGTAGACTGAATATTCAAACTAAATATGTTCCTGGTTCCCAAGTCAAATTGAACTCCATTTCGGTTCAAAGCTTTGCAAAATCAGCACCTGGACTTGTAAACCATATATTATTGGACATACATAAATATATAGGCAAATATTTTTTTGCAGAATTAAACATCCTATCAAGTTTGGAATCATGTTCATCAGTGCATACATGCTGTGGAAATCAACTAAGAAACATAGAGGTAAATCTCGCAATTCTATTTCTTTTATCTGAACTGCAAATGAAATTACTCCTGTTGATCTCTTACCATTGGAATTTTTTATTTTAATTTTTTGCATTTATTTTAGAGGCAAGAAAGATGTTGAAAGAGGCAGTAATGTTAGGAAAGGCAAGCAATCCACATGCAATTTTGCTTGAAAATGATGTGACAGATGCAGAAGGCTTTGGATTGCCAAGTTTTAGTTTTGACATCATTGCTGCAGCAACAAACAACTTTCATGAAAACAATAAGCTTGGAGAAGGAGGATATGGTCCAGTTTTTAAGGTAATTCTTCATTCATTAATTAGAAGATAATTGAAATTGGATAAGATGCAACAAGTTATTCATGTTTTTTATATGTTTTGGTTAATTTGATTTGTTTAGGGAAAGCTTTCAAATGGACAAGAAATAGCAGTGAAGAGATTGTCCAAACAATCTATGCAAGGATTAGATGAGTTTATGAATGAAGTTTTCATCATATCCAAAATCCAACACAGGAATTTGGTCAGGCTTCTTGGTTGCTGTATTGATGGGGAAGAGAAACTATTGATTTATGAGTTCTTGACCAATAAGAGTCTTGATGCTTTTCTTTTTGGTAGGATTACATACATATCCATATAATAAATGTTCAAATATTTAGTATCTTGTGAGCAACTTCAAATTCAATTACCCTTTTGTTTTGGGGGGTTTATTTTGTTAGATTTTTTTTTAAATACAATAATTACATTAGTTTGAGTTTTACATGCACTGTATATTATTGATTGCAAAATTTAATTTAATTTTCTTTTTACTCTGATTATTTTGGCAGATTCAACAAAATGCGCTCAGCTTGACTGGAGAAAACGTTATAACATTATCATCGGTATTGCTCGAGGATTAGTATATCTCCATCGTGATTCAAGGTTGAAAATTATTCACCGAGATATGAAGGCAAGCAACATTCTATTAGATGAGCAGTTCAATCCCAAAATCTCAGACTTTGGAATGGCACAAATTATTGGTGAAGATCAAAATTTAGAGAAAACAACCAGAGTTGTGGGAACAATGTAAGTGAAATATATGATTTTTTATATAATTTTTTAACTATTTAATAAATAGGTTTAAGGTGAAAACCTTTTTTAGCATACAATATCTTTGTGTTTGTTTTGATTGAAAATTTATTTTGATGTTTTTTTAAATGACAATAAAATTTCTCATTTTTTAATAAAAATCTTTTTTTTTTAATTTTTGTTGTAAATTCAAATACCAAATCACATGTTTTTTAAGGACTACATGCTATAGTAAATATAACATTTCATATATCAGTAGTTTTTCATACACAAAGATATTCACATCTCTTCCTGTATTTATATTCTTCCTGGCATATGAAAGCATGGATATACATACAAATGTCATGTGCACTAATTTATCTACAAAACACCCCTGAAGTTATATTTTGTATGTACTTCAAAAGGAAATAAGGATCAATATTTATTCATATAAATAAATAAATAAATAAATAAGGATCAATATCACCATTTAGTTATATAGTTTATCTAACAAGGATAATAATAGCATTATTTAAAAATTTTTGGAGAACCTTGTGGCAAATATAATTTGAAAGCTTACATTTATAGAACAGATGATTGAATTTGTATATTCATATTTATAGTTATTTAAATCATTTGATATGTGAGAATTATCTCTATTAGAATTTTTATTAGTATTGACCATGAAATCAAAATAAAGAATGAATTATAAAACTTTTTCTTTCTATTAGGTCAACAAATAAGAAAAATTGGAATAAGCTTTTCAAGATGAGAAATCAAAGGTTGATGAATATTGTTGACAAATAAAAAAATACTTTGTCCATTACTTGAAAACTTTTCTCTTTTAATCAACATAAAACTTTATAAATCATCATTGATACTTTACAACAATCTTTTTTCTTAAAAAAAGAAAAAAGAAAATAAAACTTATTCATTGTTTATGTGATACAGTGGTTACATGGCTCCCGAGTACATGGTAGAAGGCCAATATTCAGAAAAAACTGATGTTTTTAGTTTTGGAGTTTTGCTCTTAGAAATCATGAGCGGACAAAGAAATAAATTCAACAAAGATAGAGGCGACGATAAAAATCTTTTGGGAACGGTAATTATAATGACATGTTTAGTCTTCTTACTTGTTTGATACATTTTAACAATTTTTTTTTTGCAATTAAATCTCATAATTATTAATGCAGATATATCATTAATTTTATGTTTTAGGTTTGGAGATTGTGGGTAGAAAATGAAGTATTAGAGGTAATCGATCCATCATTGGGTGAATCTTGGCCTCCTTCAGATGTGTTGAAATGTATTAAAGTGGGACTCTTATGTGTGCAAGAATTTCCAGAAGATAGGCCTACCATGGCTGCTGTGATTTCAATGTTGAGCACTAAAGATGATATTGACTTTCCCAGTCCCAAAAGATCTGCCCTTTTCAGGCATACTCAGTCTTCATTATACACTGAAGAAACAAGTATCAATGCTTTAACCTTGACGAAATTACAATGTAGATGATCTTCATCTCATCATCTACTGCTACTTGTACATGTATAGTACTTGCGACCATGCATACACTAAAATGTGTTGTTTTTATCCTAACTGATTGGTCTAAATGGTAGAAGTTTGGATCAATGAGATGAACGGTTTTACATTTTATTTTATTTTTTTAAGTGAAAAATACTTGCCGTCAAATGTCTTATATCTTTATTAATAGAGCTTCCCGGCCCGTCAATAGATCTATATTGTACTTTTCTCTTTTTTTTTTGTTATGCTCATGTTTTTTTTAATACAATGCAGTTTATTCAATTTTTTTTTTAAATATTGTATTACAAAATTAGGATCAAAATTCAAATAATTAAAGTTTATGTACCATCAACCAATTAGTCAATTGGCACCAAAACTTGTTAAGAATAAATAGGGTTGGTGTACTAAATTATCACACAAGATCAATTCGGAGGTATGTTTCCACTGTCCTTAGAGAGATTTGCGTACTCTACCACAAAGATCTTATAAGAGGGTTTTATGCGGTTTCTCCTAGGATACAACCGAAGATAATGATTTAGGAAAAATGTGATTTTTTAAAACCTCACTACTATAGAAGGAAAAATTGGAAGACCAAGTTGTTTTAATGCAAATAACTTTTATATTATCAAATGACTTAAATTAACCAATATTATAACCTTTCCAAAAACTCTTTTGAAGAATTATAATTTTTTTCTTGATAAAATCATTAACCCTCAAATGATACATGTGAAATATCATATTTTTTAGGTCTACTAGTATCATTGAAAAGTCACAATACTATTTCAAACATATTAATTAATTTAATCACTCAATAAATATTTTTGAAAAATTACATCTTTTGAACTATATTTATTTAATATTAACAATCTATATAACATTTCTCTTGTAAGTTATTTGCATCCTTACTAAGAAGAAAGATTCGAACTTCAGCTTACATATAATGAGAGTACAAGCATGCTAAAGTAGTAAAAAAAAATAAGTATAACTTCATGTCTAGCACACTCATGACATGACTTGTTTATATTTCATTAAAAAAAATATAATAATAATAATAACAATAATCTGGGAAAATAAAATTTGAGGTTTAATATATAGGATTACTAGACTCATCTGCTACTTAAGATCAATGAAGAAGTAAAAATATCAGAACGTACAACACTCATCATCAATTAATGTAATTCATGATGTGATATTTAGGCATGTTACAAGTGGATCACAGTACTATGAATTAAATATACACATCTATAATAATAAATTATACAGGTAGGACCTCAAGAAACCACTCAAGGAAGGAAGTACATGCACGTATCAACATCCAAACATCATCCAAAATGCTACGTGGCCATCTCATGGTCAACAACACCTAACATGACAACGAGGATAAGCCCTCTTCATCTCTTGTGATAAGCAAAGCTAAAAGCACAGGCTAACTTCATAACTTTCTAGAGTCTCTCAAGTAAACCAATGTTTGGGATTAAGTGCCCAAACAAGGGACACGTCTTCATATCCACGAACAAAGGCCGGTGCCCAATCCTTTGACTTTCTACCCTACCCAAGGGCCACCTTCCCAAAGTCTTATATTTAATCATCTTAAGTTACTATTAATTTGAAGGACATTGCAAAGGGTTTTTTTAACACACAAAGTTTTTTTTTTTGCTAGGTAGCTAGTTAGTAGGTTCCATATGGCCAAATATATCTCATCAAAACATTGAAGACAAAAAAACATATAAACATAGTTTTAATAAGAAGTGTAGCTAGGGAAGGATGGGAAGAACACCTTGTTGTGATAAGAATGGACTAAAGAAGGGGCCATGGACTTCAGAAGAGGATCAGAAGCTTGTAGATTATATTCACAACAATGGTGAAGGGAGATGGAGAACACTCCCAAAGAATGCTGGTAAGCATGCATATATATATATAATATGGATTGAAGGTTGAATTAATTAAGGGTTGGTTGGTTTGTTTTGTTTAAAGGATTGTCAAGATGTGGGAAGAGTTGCCGGCTCCGGTGGACCAATTACTTGAGGCCTGATATCAAAAGAGGAAGGTTTTCCTTTCAAGAGGAAGAGGCAATCATACAACTGCACAGTGTTTTAGGGAACAAGTAAGACTGATCACTCTCACCCTCATCAAACATAATTAATTACATAAACAAGAGTTAAAAGTTTTCTTAGGGTTTACTATTATTATTATTATTATTATTATTATTATTATCATCATGTTTGGTCAAATTTTTATTTTTTTATAGGATATTATTATTATTGATTATTAATACTAAAAGAGGTTGATGGGGAAAACCCTGGGCATGAGAATGCTTAATTAATCAAAATAAAACTAGAGGTAGACAAATTGGCAAATATATATATAGATATATAATTATTTTTTTATTAGTATTAACTAAATTAAAATTTGATTAATTCTATATAAAAATTAACCCATACTAAAAAGAGAAAATTAGAAAAAAAAAATGATAACAATATTATATTTTTTCCACTCTAAAAGTTATTTCCTTTACTTTACTCTTCAATAATGATATTAATACACACTAATTTTGTCTTTAAAAAAAAAAATTAGATTTTCAAGATCAGATTTGAAAGGTTATTAGATATATGATAACTCATTAGGATTAGGAAGTTCAAGATCATCAACAAATTATGTTTCAAAAGTGTCATCTAATTACTTTAATAATAACTGAAAAAATAAATTATGATTTATGAAGAACAAATTTTCAGATGGTCAGCAATAGCTGCTCAGTTGCCTGGAAGGACAGACAATGAGATCAAGAACTACTGGAACACACACATAAGAAAGAGACTTCTCCGGATGGGAATTGATCCAGTGACACACAGACCTCGCTTTGATCTTCTCAATCTCTCTTCACTGCTCAACCCTGCAGTTTATACCACTACAACCAGCCAATTCCAAGCTCCAAAACTACTCCAAAATCAAGCACTGTCTGACTCTGATCTATTCAAGCTCACCACTAACTATTTACTTTCATCATCTCACTGCCAAAACTCTGGACTTTCTGGCCAAGAAGAAATCCAACAACTTATTCAACCAAACTATATTCAGAATGCAGTGCAATTTGATCAGGATGATCAGTTTATGCAAATGAATAATGATAATTACTGCAACTTGTATCCAAACTCATCAGTGCAGTATGAGGAAGGAGTAGTGCAGTATGATCGCTTACAACAGTATTACAATTATTTGAGTTCAAGTCTTTGTGGAGAAAACACCATTATAAACTTTGATGCAGCTTCTGAGTTTTCAGCAACAACATCAAGCTTGACTAACTTGAACTCTTTAGCCACACAAAGTAATAGCAATACTGAAGATGAGAGGGATAGCCACTGTAGTGAGAGGTATAGGATGACAGGAAGTCATGAGGTGTTGGATGTTAGTGATTTCATGTGATGGAATAGTTCATGCAGAGGAAAAAATGTCAGGCATGGAGATAAGCAACGTTGAAAATTTGGGATAGTCTAGAACTTTTTGTTTATATATATATATTATAGTTATTTCATGTGATGACTGGATCATGCATGAGAAAAATATGTCAATCATGGATATGTAACGTTGAAAATTGGGGATAGACCCTGAATTTTAAAAGTTCTTGTTTATATACATTAGTGTGATATAAGTGTGCTTTTTGAACCGGGCTTATATAGTAAGTACACTTTCTATCATATGTCCAACACTAAAGTGAGATTGGTTTTGATGGAATCCATAGTTCTCTGTAGTTTGGACGTCTGTTTGACAGATTTATCATTGAATTTTAAGTAATTAATTATAAATTTTAATTTGATTTTATGTCAAACAATATGATATTAACAGCCACCCCAATAATAATTATATTCGCTGTGTGTGTAAAGAAAATTCAAGGCTAGAACGGTATTTTTCAAAAAAAAAAAAAAGAAAAGAAAATTATTATTTACTTTGTTATATATAATATATGTATATATGACAATATTATTTTATCATGAATGCATAATGCAAATTCCATATTAATAAACTTCTGTTACTATAAAGAATTACAGATGTCTTAGTATAATTCCTCTGGTCAAGGATCATATGTGCAGCGAAGACACAGAGACTTTTATGAAGGCATGTTAACCATACATATATCTATATACATAACGCATCAGATATTGTTTAATACTTGCTAAATCACATTATTTTCATTTCAAGAAATCAAGCACCGTGTACATTAAAATAACATCTTACTTTTCGCATGAATTTTTATTTTACTTGTCCTCCTTTGCTTCAAAATATTTTTTAAATTTATTTCACTTGTTACTATATATGGCACAAAGTTTAGATGTTTTAAATTGAGTTAAAAGGACAGTTTTACCTTCCTTCCTATATATATGAAACCTAAATCACAGAACACCAAACAAATTCAAACTAACTTGAAAACATGAGATCAACATCTTGCCTAAAAATGTTAATAGGAAGACACCAACCGTTTTTCATAAGAACAAATTGAAATAGAAAAATAAGGCAATTGGAAATATGTCCCGCCCATTAACAAAGCAAAGCTAAAACCCTAGTTGACTCTGATCTTTCTTTTTTTTTTTTCATAAAATGCTGACCTTCAAACTGAAATGCTGTCTGAGTAACCAATATTAATCCCAAATTAACAAGATCCATCTATATACAAGTAGAATAAAGGCCAATGGAAGTAACACAAACATAGAAAATCACACAAACTATCAGGATGTTATTCCTCCCTTGAGCATTTCAATCAAACACAACAACCATCCTGACCATATGTAAGGAGTGAATAACGATCAAGCAGTACACAGTACCTATTAGGCAAAAATAGGCAGAAGATCGAATTACCCTGAATCAACAACTTCAACTTGTTGCCGCGCAAGGTATCTTTCCCTTCGTTCTTTCTGCAATTGTTATCAGAATGTTTATTTGAAATCAGCTCAGAAATATTTTGATAAAAGAAAGAACCAGTTATAACGAAAGGTTCGGTTACCCATTCATCTATGACTAATCCTTCACCTACAATCCGAGGACCAGCATCTTCAGGAGGCTTTTTCCGTGCCTCAAGTGCAGCTTCAGCATCAGCTAATTGGCGGTTTAGTTTGTCCAAGCGCTATAAAAAGAGGACCACAAATAACACTACATAAAACACTTTCGGCATGGATAAAATCTCATTCAAATTACAAAAACATTAACTGCAGCTCTTACAGGGGAAGGGCGACTTATGTCCAAGAACACAACACGCAGGATTTGTTCAACTGCAACCTGATCTTTCTGCTCATCAAACTGTTACAGATTCAAAATAAACAAAAAATAATAATACCATTATTAAAGTAATACTGCTAAGGGGTTTGATATAAATCAAAAGAAGCTAATATCACAAACTGAATTAAGAGTTACAATAGGCATATCAAAATCGTCTTACATGCTAGAACCTAGCAAGTAAATTGCCATAGGTATTGTAATTCTATTCACAGAAGAAATGTGTTCAGACAAGGAAAGGCACAATGAACCTGGATTCTCATAATGCACACCAAAACATGTTTAGCATTTTATAATCCACTAGGAAATTATCAAAATTTGATGAGTTTGGCAATTATGAGTTGTGCAATCAATGCTTAACAGGGATCATGGAATATTGTGAATAACCAAATTCCAATATAAATAAAAATTTTTATCCAAACATTGTATGCGTAAAAAAGAGAGGACAGGACATTCATAGGTATAAACAATATGTTAAGGAATTGCTGGGCTCTTGCTTTTGTTTTCTTTCATTAAACCAAATTAACTATATAGCGCATATATATAATCGCACACTCGCATGGTATATTGCTCATAATGAAAGCTTAAGGGTAGGCGACAATGCATCACACTAATTTGTCCCTCATAGAAATGCTAGCACAGGTTAAGAAATTTCACCATGCAAAATTCACTTTTAAGTCTACAATTGAAAGAAAGAAATAAATGATTGAAGAAAAACTTACCAGTTCTGGTATATACTCCATAGGTCCTTTTACCTTCAAACTAACTATCTTAAATTTGACCTTGCTCTTCTGATCTTGTGGTTTCTCATTGTTTTCAGGTTGCTCTACAAACTTGAACACTGATATTCAGAACGATAATTAGAACTATAGTCCTGAAGATATTGTGCAGTCTTTTAATTTCATTCAGGAAATGAATGGTATAACAAATACGAAAAAGATTACAGCACCTGTTGCTATTAAACTCTCTCCTGGAGAGAGAATTGCCCCAGGAGGTCGCATGAAGCAGCTCTTTGGTGCAGTTGTTTGAAACTAAATACATAACTATTGGTTAGATCAAAAGAACCAATCCAGCTACAAGAGTAAAAAAAAAAACCATAGGCATACTTGACAAAATTAAATTTTAAACAATAAGGATCCAGAAGGAACTATATGAGGAATGTACACACCTTAAATGCTACATGAGACTTGCTGGTATTCTTTATCCGGACCGCACTTCTAACCTGTTTACCGGGTTCGTCTTCACAATCCAGAAAGGAAAGAAGGAAAAGCTAAATTTGGTATGCAAATGATAAAAGTTAAGTTGTGGGGAATGTTAACTATATAAATCCTTTATAGTAAGAACTAGTTGCAACAAGCAGCAAAACCAGAAAAAGAAAAAAAGAAAAATTAAACGCAAACTCGATTCATTTTCCAGAGAAACAGCAACCATAGAAATGCAGATGTATCAACTGAGGAAATGGTTAACACAATTCTAAGAGCTCGCGTATCAAAATTTGAAACATTAAGATCACTCCTTGCAAATCAATCAATCAAAATGCGAAAAAAAATAATAATGAAAACATCAAGCGTAGCCACAACGCTTAATACCTCCGAAACACTCCAATAATAAAAAATTAAACTGAAAAGAGACAATAAATCCAACAGCACATAGCATAAGTTGAGAATCAAACGCAATAATTTTCCAGCTAAAAGAACAATTTTTTTCCCAAAAATCCTTAAAAACCAATCAGCGAACCCGAAAAACACGAAGCAAACGCAAGCAAAAACTCCACAGAAATCCACAAAAATCAAAGAGAACAACACTCACAAGGAAAATAGAGCTTCGAGGCAGGATCAAGCTTGAGCCGACGACGAGCAGGGAACAAGGTTCTGGCCACGCTCGAAACCGAGCGACCACCACCACCACCACCACGCCTCTGTCCCGTCTGCCCATCAATCCGACCCGATTGGCCCAACGAGTTACGACTCGTTTGGTGGACCGAACTCTGCGACGAAGACGCCGCTCCGGTACCAGAACTCCAAAAAGGCATCCGGCAAAGACGCCAGACACCTCCGCGTCCCTCCGATGACGACCTCACATCCGCCATGGCCACCCTGAGGTCCCCCCTCACTCCATGATTCAAGAGTGGGTCGCTCTCCGTCACTGGATTCGCGTCACACTCCGGCAACGCGTTTCTCTCTTTTTAGAGATAAATAGTGGGGAGGGTGGACGAGTGGGAGATGGTGGTGGGTGGCCGAGATACTGCGGATTTCAATGATCGTATTGAATTGTATTTAATAGGTCAGGTTGGCGTCCGCCGTCGGCTTAGCGTTGTTGTGCTATTTATTTATTTATTTATTTATTTATAGAGTTAAACTGTTGTTTTGACTGTCGGGGCGTTCATTTCAGGGAAAGTGGGGGGAAGTGGTCTGACTTCCACCACATCTGGTGTTCATTTGTGCTGAACTGGGGGAAGTGTCACTTCCCCCACTTTCGACTGAAGTGGATTTTGAACTAAGTCCACTTCGGTATTTTTTTTACTGAAATGGGGGGGAGGAAGTGAGACAATCTATAAAAACTAACTTCTTTTCACTTCCAAAATCTTTTTTGAACTCATATACCTTCATCCAACACCTAAATCTTTCGATTTTATTCTCACTTTCTGACAAATGAACATCAGAAATCCTGAAAGTGTATCACTTCCCCCCACTTCAGGGAAGTGGCACTTTCCCCACTTCCTGACTTCCCCCCACTTTTCCTGAAATGAACACCCCCTTAATGTAAGTGGTTGAGAGTTTTTGGATTATTGGATTGACGGTTTATTATTACAAAAATAAATTAATAATTTATGATAACTTTGTCTCATAGTACAGTGTAACAAAAATAAATTAATAATTTATGATAACTTTGTCTCATAGTACAGTGTTGACCTCCACTGCTGCTGTTTTCTCATAACTTTTAGAAAATGTTTTATAGGGGTCGTTTGGTTCGTGGTAATGACATATTACTAGCATACGAGATCTAGTAGTAATATGGATGGGAATATTATATGACTCGGGAATATTGTAGTAATCGATATAACCACGTTTGGTTAGGAAGTTTTATAACCGGGAATAATTCATTACTGTGTTTGGTTCGCCATGGTAATCAATGGGTAAAATATAAAAAATACCGAAAAATACCCTCTTTAATAAGGGCTTTTCTTCTTAACTCGAATTTTAACTTAATCAAGATTAACTATCAAATTTTTGAGAAGCCTCAAGTGTTTCCCTGAATCTTGCTTTTTGAAGATTAGATTTCATAGTCATGTGATTATCATGATATATGGGGATTGAATAGCAAATGCCTCCCCGAACAAGAATGTTTCATCAAACTCGGAAAAGGAGATTGATGGAAAGATATATGGAGCAATGTATACAATTATATGGCTATGCGAACCATGATGTATGGTAAAGGAGATTGATTCATGAAAAATATAAAAAGGGCTATATTCTATCTCCATCAATCAAAGGCCATCTGCTCAACAAGAAAGAATACAATGAAGCAAGATTCAAATCAAATATTTTTATCAAAAATTATCAAAAAGAAAAAAAGAATCGAATCAAATAAACATAGGAAAGATGATGATGGGTATTTGGGAACAAACCGGGATTGAAAGGAAGTTAGATGGTTGTCGAAATCGGGTTGCTTTTGCTTCCGAGGAAAACCTAAAACGCTCCAGAAACCCTATCGGAGAACGAAAACACCATATGAAAACAAATTTCGCATATTAGACCCTCAGTATTATATTTAAAAATTATTTTTTTAAAAAAACAAGGGGTATATTTGACCCAAAAAAATTTATTAGATTACTAGTAACTTGGTAATCTCGGATAGCCACCTAATTTGGTGGTAATGAGATTACCAAGTTTCTAATAATATTCTAATGTTGGTAATCTTGAGATTACTATCCACATTACCATTGTCTCCTAACCAAACGTGGTAATCTTTTTGGATTACCACGTAACAGGCGGTAATGTGAAAACATTACCGCCAACCAAACGGCCCCATAGAGTTTTGTATGTTTTATCTCATTGTTTAACTGATTTTTTGAGAATTAAAGTCAACATTTTTGGTTAAGTGTGAACCAAAGAATAAAAATTTTCACATTCACATTAGTATTATACACACTATATATATATATATATATATGTATCGACTACCCTTGAAATATTCGATTTATAAGTTACTATTTTCTGACATAATTTATAGGAATGGTTGTTTAATGGTAGTCACGTTGCAAGCAATGGTTAGATTTACTAAATTTACCAGCAAAATGGTTTGTTGGCTGTTGCATGAAGTATTCAATGCATTCATTAAGATTACTAAATGAAGGTGGTGAAATTGCCTGTCAACCTTTGGGAGTAGTAAAATTGTTTGTAAAATTTTTTTTTATATAAAAATGCCATATAATCTATTTTTTAAATTTCTTTTGCTTACTTTCTTTGTAGCGTTTTAATTTGATTACCAATATGAGTAAATTTTTTTTTAATAGTTGTATATCATTAAACATTAGATATATAATTAGCTTTAAAAAAAATTCTAGATTGTCTTAAACTTGGTTTTAATGAAATGATCACAATTTATTTGTTAAATAAAAGAAATTTACATACAATATCTAAAGACATGTTTAATAAAAAACTTATATAAAAATAAAAAAATCATTATATAAATTTTAACTCAAATTAAAACAGAAAATTGTGGAGATAGTAATTAAGACAAATTTTAATAAAAGAGTAATGAAATAGTTTAAAGAGCTGATGAGTGGAAAAAAAAAAAAGTCTAAAATTCCAAAAAAAAATCAAACCAATGATCGTAAGCAGGTGTGTAAATATGCTTCTTAGAAGAAGTGGATATAGAAATAGACAGTGCATTTGCCTAGATCCTAAGAAGTGTCTTTCCCTAAATCCATCGGGCGATTGTCACTTCAACGATCGCCCTCTTCTTCTTCTTCTTTATCATCATCAATGGTCCCCAGGTTCCCACTTGTTAACGACCTTTTAAACTCGGTCCCAGTTTGGATCAAACCAACCCCAAGATGTTTTTTGGGGCTGGAATAATCAGAGAAGCAATACCGTCGCCAGTTGTTTCACTAATGTTAACATCTTAAATGGTCACCATCTCACTATCATTGTCATATGTAAACAATTCATGCTTGCATCGATTGATGTGTCTTCCTTTGATAGGAATTGTTGAATAATCAAATGCATCAACCAGTAGAAAATCATGTTGCACCAGCATCAGCACCAGCAGAAGTGAATCGGTTTGCGCCATCCTGTACCGGCATGAGAATAGACTGGCATCATAAAACAATTTCCTTCTCAAACTATGAGACTCTTGGACTTCATTTGGCAACTCCTTTGTCGAAAAGCTCATCACAAAAATATCTAGTGTAGTTTCAGAAGGCCCAAAATTTGAACCATAAACGAAGGAAGGCAACCAAAAAATTACAACTGAATAATGTTACAATGAGAAACAGTAGGTATGAGTAACAAGGCACATAACCAAAAAATTAAATTATTAAATACAGTAGAACACCACACACAAGAAAGGACCAGAACATAATCTTTGCCACAATCATCACATGATCATGGGTAAAATTTTCTGAGCCTGCACTTGGGGTTTTATCTCCCATGAGGCCAGTTGATCACTCTCTTCCGGCAGGACAAACGGCAGAGAAATCTCTCTTATCATCAGGTCACCACAAAATGGGCATTCACTGGCTACAGCATCATCCAACTGGGACCGAAGCTGGCCATTGAGCATCGGATGGTAAAATGTGTCAGTATATTATCTGTTACTGCTTAACAATAATTATAAATGCAATTTTACTCATGTTGAATTCAGGTTATCAATGACAAGTTCTGTTAATTTCATAATTCAAAATATCAAAAAAACTTCAAATTAACCAGGCTAGATCAACTTGAAGGTTGTTTATATCCTTCATCAAAGTTTTTCAATTAAAGAAGGAAAATAATTAATAGAAATAGCTCCTACATGCATATGAAGCAGAAATATAGGTATGACGAAATTTTGGAAGGAAGCATGTACATGCTGCAAAACATGGTTAAGCTACACACACACACCAAAAAAAGTCACAAGAACCTTAAAATCAAACATAATAAACGGACATAAAAAGGAAATATGCATAAATAATAAGAAAATTAACGAAAAAAAGCAAGTACAAATATATACTTTGAGACATAAATTTAGTCAATGATCAACCACACCATGCCATCTTTCAAGTTCAGTCAAATAGGAATTTAAACCATGAGTTGCAGCATACTAACGTTATCTGCAGGTGTGGTATTTTTGATGGACTCATCATTAGAACCAACAGTTGCATCATTTGAGGCAGTAACCCCGAGTAAACTGAGTCGCTTCTGTAGGTCCAGTATATATTCAGCCTAAAAGAAACATCTTCAAAAGATTAAAAGACTGAAGTTTAAAGGGTGATTATTGAAAAGCAAAATCAGTATCCATGCCAATTTGTGTTTGAAAAATTATACAATGCAAAGACAAACATGTCAAACAAGCAACTCTACAAGGGACACAAGTTCCTGGGGTAGCATAGTAATTACCACTCGTAGCGAGCAAAAACCCATTTATTAATTAGGATAAAGACATTAAATATCAATCACCAATGCAACAAAATTATTAAAAAGACATCTAAGATGATCCTTGCTACTTACTTCGGCTTGGCTCGAACATTGAGTAACATGAGCAATGAGGCAGTCGGCATGAAAGGCATGACCACAAGGGAAAACATAGAATGGTGCCAGTGGTCCAACTGTAGTATAACCTCTTGCCACACTGTTTGCACCTCCATTTAATATCCTGCGTTTACAAACCTGGGAAACCAAATGGAATATAAGACAACCTTAATGACCCAAGTAAAAACAATTATATAGGTCAAGCATATTGGTACTAGACAAAAGGTTGGACTAGAATACAATGGATTTAAGTATTATTCATACAGTACCCCACATTCTTCATTGAGCTCAATGACAGTATATCTTTGAGCAAGGGCACTGATATCACCCCTTATGTTGTCAGCCCCATGTGTAGCATCATTCATCTCTTGTTTTAGCTGCTCAATCTGCTTATTGTAATCCTCCAATGAAGAGCAGATTGCTTCCTATGAATAGGACAAAGCTCAACACAAAGATCAATAGGAAAAGTGTAGTGTAATTCTGTTAACAAGAATAGAAAAATCCCATAACAAGCAAGCAAATCTCATGTTATTTTATGAAATTCTAAATTTGTTGAGTAAGAAATGAGCTTATCTTTCCTTCAAATCACAAAAAATATTGATACACCATGGCCACCTCAAAAACTAGCAGGCAGTAAAAATGGAAACAAACAAGGAGTAAAATTTATCTTATGAAACAATATTGACGTCAAAACCATCAATCGACAAATAAATTTGGATGGAAACAAGCACCTTACTGCTTTTAGCAGCATATGCAATGAGAAGTTCTGGGGTGCAGTTACTTAGCAACAGAACATAGTAATAAAATATTCAAAAAGGATACGAGAAAATAGTAGTAAAATATTCAAAAAGAGCAATGTAAAGTGGCTAGAATACTAAGGGAATATAAGTGAGTTTATCCCAGTTATTCCAAATCCACAACCAAACAGAATAATTGGGAATTGCAACATCATATAAAAAATATTAAATAAAAAAAATCTTGTTTTATAAATTGCTAACTATTAATAAACATCAAATTTGTTAATTTAAATTTAATTGAGAAGCATATTTTTAATTCGTATTATTTAAGTTAAACCTGAAATAACTCAGGATAAAAGTTTTCCTTTCGAGACATTCAAATAAACCCATACTCCAATCCAACCAAACACCCTCAAGTTGATTTCCTTTCCTCTGACCAGTAGAGCTTATCAAAGCTGAAATTGCATTTGGTGTAGGTTTACAGAAATCTTACTTTGAAATCATCAATCAGTGCAAAGTCTGGGAAGAATGGCAATATATCCTCGATCTTAAGAAGGCCATCAGTTTCTTTCAGAAAAGCTATAGCTTTTCTGATGTTCTCTCTCTTGGTTCCTTTTTCTTGTTCAATGACATGCTTTGCAACCATAAGCCACAGCTTCCTCCTTAGATCTTCATCATCCTCAACTTTGTCAGCTTCTGCCATAGCAAGCTCTGGATCTACCTGTGGACAACATAGCAAAAGTGCATTTATATAAGTGCAATCATGATGCTGAAAGAAGTTTAAATTGTCTAAGACCATTTATAATATTAGAATCTACAAAACATCTCACTGGAACAGTAAAACCATGTACACCAACATTAACAGTTGATAACCTGTTACTTAAAGCATATAGATTAAGGGTACGTTTGATTATTGATATGAAGTTCAAATACAAAGCCAGTTACAACACATTTCCATTAATATTAGATTGACAAAAATTAATGGAAATGCCATGGTAGAGTCACGTGTATTAAAAAGTCCTGTGTTTGCACTTGCACATTCAATGTTTGCACAAGCCCAATGAAAAGTCCTGCATTAACCCTTTTGAACCTTCATGGTTTGAACAAGCCCAAAGCCCAACTTAGTTTAAACAAGCAGAATAAAAACACTTCCAACTCCAAAAGTACAAAAGAATTTATTGTAGTTCGGTAAATCTGGACTTCAATTGGGTCAAAATTATAACTATTCGATGTTAAGGTTATGCCTGTAATATTGGGGAAAACCCCAGCCCATTTTGTTGTAAGACCGTGTTGAGATGGATACACAGGATTTCATGTTCAATAAGGCCATAAGCTGAAACCCTGCTTTTCCAGGATTCTTGTGTATTCTTTTACACATAAATGGCATAAATTCTGCCAGGAAACACAAAGAACAAGCAAGAAAAAAAGCCCTCCCCTAGGAAAAGCCCACCCTGTATTATCGACTCCTTCAATTTACAAATAACGAGATTCAAATATCAGAGAATTGAAGAAGTAAATATCCTCCATTTAAAAAAAAAATTACAAATGCTAACAGGCACAGGTTCATCATCAAGTCACATATTTGAATCACAAAACATCAAAGATGAGAATTCAGGTTCAAGGGAAATAATCATGAGAACTAACCATTATCTCAAATGGTCAGCATCAAAGCTTTTTAAAATTAAGTTAATTGGACAAAGTCAAACAAATTAAATAACTAATAAGAAAACACAAAATCTCTCCACAAATAAAATAACATTCATCATGCATCTACCTGCAATGCAAGAGCAACTGCTTCTTCATGCATGGACATCATACTGTATATATGAACGCAAGGACGCATTCTCTTTGATTTAAGGCATAAGCGAAGTGCATACTTTGGATCGTAAAAGAACTCAGGGCCATTTGGCTGCCCCTTCCCAAACTTGCATTGCAGAAAACGCAATAGTGCACTATCATCTTCCTGGATAAAATTTCATTAGACCAGTGCTGTCAGATAAAGCATGAATTAACCTAAAAGGTGTCTTACAAATATTTTAATTGAGTTCCTGATATCAAAGGGAAACATTTAAATCCTATATTGGTCATACTGCATTCAGCTTTGGGAGATAGGACAAAGATGTTCTGTCAGAGAAAAATTAAATTTGAACAATTTCAATGGGATATGTCCAAAAATTACTGGAATCAACATGTTTCACAAAGCAAGAAGCTCTTCAAGCTGAAAATAAAACTCCTACATGAGCATTTGCCATATTGAAGAATGGAACAATAAGATAATTAATGAATGATTACATTTCAACATTAGAAATTCTACAAGAATGATATAATTCATGGCAGAGTTTCAAAAGCAACTATCAATAAACTTTTGATTCCCCCTCTAGTACTATGTATGCAGATAAAACAATAACCAAGTGCATAAATGTCAACACCATTTTATAGGTTTCACAAGTTCAACAGGTGTAGGCTGGAATGGTTGAAAGACAAAATATCTGTCGATTTAATTTTAAAAACTCAAGCGATTAAAGCATTGATAAATACTTCATGATAAGAAATCATTCTAAAAATAATTCTAAAAGTTTTCATACATAATTGCCAAAGAATATCAGTTCGCAATTGTTCACACCTAAGAAATGTTGAAAAAATTCAATGGACAGCCGCATAATTTTTCGTTTTTTTTTTAAAATAAAATGAACATTATATATTTTTCTTAAATTTTGCCAAATTTTCTTATTGCATATGTAGCAATCTAGAAATTATGAGCAAATAACAATTTATGAAAAAAAGAAGAGAATTTGCAGATCCAACTACACTTAGGTAAATATCCTAAACTGTGTTCATAAGTTTCTCAAAGATGAACAAGAGAACTTAAAAGACAATTTAACGAATGTAAGCATCTTTTAATAGATGGAAAGCAAATATATATATATATATATATATCATGCATCTAATAAGAGGATTATAACCCAACCTGTTTGGCATACAAGGAAAGTAACAAATTATGCACTCCAGGATCCTCATTTTGTAAATTATGGACACAGAACTCCAAATATTTAATCACCTCATGGGTTTCATTTCTGCATGTAACAAATAACAAAATCAAAATTCACTAATACAATAAGAGCAACAAGGGATTAATGGCATAGCAAAAGCATGTGCAGAATATACCATCATGCATATTTAAAAAAAGCACATGGACGATAGAAAGACCACCCTTACATAAAGACTTCCCAAACTAGTATGTCAATTGATAGCAACCAACTGAATTACCTCACCACAACAGTTGGTCTAATTAACACCAAACAACCATTCAAAAGATAATTACTCAATGGAGTCTGTTTAGAACCTGTTCTTGCCAAAAGTTTCAGTTCTTGGTCATAACTACTTCCAAACTACTTACAAGTAAAACAATAAAAGTAATCCATTTAGTCCAAATGTTGAACCATATTTGGAGACTAAGCTATGAATTATACAGTAAAAAAGAAATAGTCTATTTAACAGGATTGAGGATGCTGAGGAATATTCATTACAGCATCATCTACAACATAAAAATCTCACATAGAGAATTTTAAAATGCAAATTTATTTTATAATTTAGACTCCAGATTTTGCCACATAACATGCATATGTCAACTCACTGTAAACCTTGCATCAACAGTACTTGAAGAACTCATGGATACTAACAACTCCTACATAAAGATATGAAAATTTAAAACATGTAACCAAATTAAGCATTTTATGATTCACATGCATCAGAATCCATGTGGTTTAATGGTCTTCTCCATGTTAAAAAGTAATGAAATCAAAACACCCAACATATGATTCAATAGGAAAAGGAATAATGATGACACAAAATTAAAACATGATTTGAGTGTTCACACTTTACAGCTTTGGACTGATCTTCACATTTGTTTAAATAGCCTCCTCATTCCCAATTTTCCAAATGGGCATATTGAATTTTATCCATAACAAGAACACATAGCAAACAAATGTGATTTCTTAAGTAAAATTGTTAATTGCTTGAAAAATAAATTTCAAGGATTAAGTACTTCGCATGTGGTTCACTAGCATATCGCATCATTGCTGGTATTAGTTTCCTAGGATTGAGCTTTCTTGAAGACATCCATGATTCAACAGTCTCATAAGCATCAAGCATAACAAGATCAGGTGCAAATTTGTACTGCAAATAAAAGAACAAGGTCAATAATACTGGGTGCAAGCCACAAGGGCTAGAGCGTAAGAGTATTAAAAGTTTTGACACAACAGACTACGACGCAACAAACACCAGAAATTTTCATTCTGTAGTACTCTGGCATATTTAAAAAAAGGGCCCTGTATAACTCGAGGCAAAATTACCTGAAGATCTATAGGTACATTAGGTCTTTGAAGCACCTCCAAAGCTTTTTTTGTTTCTCCTTGCTAAAATAATTACAAGAAGTATTAATCCGGTCTGAAAATAGCCAAATATACAATTCATATAAACATTAAAACGTTGAAATGATAATTAGCTTTTGTGCTGAAGTTCTACACCCAGTGACAATGTGTCAGTGCTTATCATTAATTATCTCCCCTGATAATGAAGAGGAATAGTATAAGTTGTTTTACCAGCTCAAGTCATTTAGACATGGATTCCACAGTAACCATACCATTACTATAATTAAAAAAAATTTATAAAAAAAAAATTGCTACTTGTCATTAGCTTCAATGAAATAAGCAACCCGTAATTTTCTTGAGAATACAAGTCTCCTGTAATTTATGGTAGGTGGGGAACAACTGTGTCCTATCTACCTAATATGACCTACACATCCTGAATGGATAAGTGCATGGGCCTCTTGATTGGTCAAATGATTTTGTATTAGAAAGTTAAAAGTTCAATGCAAATCAGAGGCCCTCATTTGCTTAAAATATGCAGGGAACATTCTGACCTGAATGTAATGATGAACCACAGTTTCATAATGTTCTTTTAGACCAGCAAAGTAGACTAGCTCATCAACTCGGCCATAACTGCAAATGATAGCCAGTGTTAAACTATTAGAATGATGACTTCAAATTAAAGTAATATTCAAACAGCCACTGTTTCACAAAATCTTGTAATAAATAATAACTGAATCAAACTATGATTTCTAATCATCAACTCTACATCCAGGAATGTGCAAGACAGATTACTGATCCATGTTTTCGTTAACTCAACATGTCCAAGTAGCTTAATCTGTGCAACCATAAGTCAAAATTTTTTTAACAAAGGGTTATTTGCCAAAAAAAAGAAAACTTCTCAAATCTTACCCTATCCTATGAACACTACAAAAAGAATTTGAAAGTACACTCAGAATTCTTCTAAAACTCAATGGAGTTAGTCTACAAGTAATGCATGATAAAATAATGCTCTGAGTAATTCACAAAAACATTTTGCCATGCAATGTTATATAATCCTAAGGCCTGTTTAGTATGGAACAAATTAAAATATAATGTGAAGTGCATTTCATATAAGTCATTATAATGTATTTTCACTTACAACAGAACTTGTTTGGTATGATATAACTAGATTTACAATAAGTCCTTTTTTTTTGTGTTATATATGATGCAAGCAATATGTTGCAAGGGGAAATCCAATGCTTGGCTTCTTACACATTGAGCATTGTAATCGCCCATGCAAGTAAAGGTAAGGTTACCCCTACCTTTGTTTGTTGTGTTTTAAAGGCCAACAACTTAAAGCCCTTTGATTTAGCATACAATCCTCATCCATCTCATATTTGAAGAGAGCATGAAACAAGTATTCTTCAGTGGATTTACAAACCATACTTCAACTATTTGAAATTAAAAGAGGATTAAAGAGATTAATGAAATCAAACAATACCCTACACTCAACTGATTAAAACAACTAATTTAGAAACCAATATGAAACTGGAACGCTGTAAAAGATTGGTGAAAGTGAATTATCAATAAAATCGCACACCTTTCAAGTAATCTCATAGTTGTTGTCTCATCCAGTACATCTTTGCTATCACTCAAGAAAGCCCGAAATTCTTTGATGATAGACTCATACTCAGAAGTGCCATCTGGTCTCTCACTGCCACCTATGCTGGAATTGTCTTCCAACAACAATCGATTGACCTACAAATTAAATGTATAATTTCATGATAATTCCATCAATTAAAACTTGAGCTGATTGCTTAATTAGTAAAGGTACCACCAACAAATTTCATGCATTATTCAATGAAATAACAAGTTCAAATACAACATCATCTGATCAAGTATGTATCCTCAAATTCTATTGATTCTGCAATTGTGCTAAAAACATCTGCACCTAGACATCAGATCACGACATTCAATGGGAGAAATCATCCGTCTGAAAATACTGAAATACTAAGAGTGCAAATAAATTATTAGTAACTACCAACCAGTTGTCTCAAAACAAGTGGCAGCAGATAATGGCTATTGAACCAAGCAGGATAGAAACTTAAAAAAATCAATAAACAACAAATAATGACCATGAGCAATTAAATCAAAAGAAGAAAACAGCTATGACATAGCAAATGTATCAATTTTAGTTGCATGAACAGCCTTGACCAAAATAGTTCTCTCAAGATGTCATCAAATGGGCAATAATTTTCACTAAGGCCAAGTAAATAAGCAATCACCATCCCCAGATAAATAGGTAAATGCCTTCCTGACAAGTGCTACAAATGCACTTAGACTGACCATTCAACACCTAATTTATGAAATTCACTACGAGTTATTCTATCATGTACCACAGCCAAACAATCACCACAGGAAGCACTTCCAAATCCTCCACATGAGCTTCCAAGTTCCAGCCATTTCTCATCCCACAAAAGTATTATTAACAACTATACAGCATTCCTCCAAATGTTTTTAGAATGGTAAATGTTTCAAAAACTAGACAAACTAATACTTAATCCCCACAAGACCAAAAAATATTTGAAGAACTACAACACTTAGCTTCAGAGTCATATATTCAATTATATTGACCAACCAAGACAGTAATAAACAAATCCTCAGTAACATGCTTCCTTACATGGCAAACCATTCTTAAGGTTACTTTCGTAAATGTAAATTGTGAGGCTATATTTTGAAACCGTATGATAGCCAAAATTAGAATAACATGTTTGTGTTTTACATTTCACATCTTCCACGCGTTACATCTGATAAACTTGATTTGAAATTTAACCTGACATTAAGTTTCATGAGAACTACAAAACATTAAGCACTAGTCAAAAATAAAAACCTTGTCCAAGTACAGCTCGGTGGCCCATGTGGAGATCATTGTTATTTGGCATTTATCTTCACTTGTAAGGTTATCAAGCTTCCTTAATAAGAAAGTCCTTAAAGCATCCTGCATAGAACAGAAAGCAACAGCCAATTTAATATACTTAACAAAAGCACAAAACAAATATACATATCAATTTAAATATTTAATGGATGGATATGAATAATTAGAATGGATGAAGCAAAATGGTACACACAGCCCAGGAAGTTTATTTACAGAACAAGACAAAAATAAAACTAAGCCAAAACAAAACTATCAAATTTCAATCCCAACAATAGAAAAAATTCAGTTATGTCTAATTCACTATGATATACCCCAGTAATTGAGTTCTGACCCACAATTTCGGAAGCAGAACATAAGCTAATTTAGATCAACTATTTAAGATATTTTCCTTGTATTACAAGCATGTACAAAAATAAACTTTTCAATTCTGAAGCATTACTTATTTCACGTGGGCCTGGATATTCCTCGTATCATGTGCAGGTAATATAAACCTCATCACCAAGAAGAAAACTCAAGATTGAAATTTGAGCCAAACATAAACCAAAGTAAGTTGGTAGAGTAATAATTGAAATATGCAGTTAAATACATCCAAACATCAGGATACAGGTATGGCTCAAATATCAATATTAAAGTAAATTGAACAGATGCTCACTAAAAGCATAAAAAAATTGATAATTGTCAAGTCAGAAGAGCAATTTTGTAATAGTCAAAGTAACAGTAATTTTCCTAGCCAGCACAGATGGACAAATAGGGTATTAGATACTACAAGCATATCCTTGCAAAAAATATCCTCAAGGAACCAAATTTAATTATGTAAGTTAGAAGTCACCAGTGAGAGCATAACCAAGCAAAGCTTGAAAATTCCATATCCATGAAATTACATTACATATTTACAGATGGACAAAGCCATATATTCATAACAAATTATAATTGTTTCATTAACCTCCACTTAAGTATAATGAGTTCCTATATCCTTTCCTGGATTAAATAAGAAAACTACCGAAAAATACATTATTAAATAGTAGAGTCATTCTCATGAATCATGAAGTTTATTTCAAACAACTACATAAATATAGAAAAATTGTACCAAGTCCCACAAGTATGGTATTCTCTCAATGCAGATTTTCTTCCCAAGACAGCAATCATATAAATTCAGAAAAAATTGCGCATAAATTCTTAACTATGTAAACAATAATATAAATTGATCTCAAAAAAACCTTCTTTGATGACCAACGAATCATTTTCATATATCTATTATTTTCTTATGATTGAAATTTGATGAAACACATAAGATTCAGCCATTTAATATGAAAGTGGTAAGCGCAATTGAATACCTGCTCACCTATGGCAATAAATTTCAAGCTGATCTCCTCAAATGATAAGATATAGTTCACCTACAAGAAATATCAGTTTATATAAAATGATCATCTCAAACGAAAGGACAACATTATACTCATGTTCACAGAACATACATGTGACAATATTGAAACCTAATGATGCTCCATATAGGTCAGATCGAAGATTTTCTGGCACTCTACTCCAAAGAATCAAAAGTAATAAAGTAAAGCCTAATCACAAATAAAAGTTTTTGTGGTGAGGAATTGCCTCTGAACAAAATAAAAAAGGTTGGTATTATTAGAGTAACTACAGCCACACATCAATTAGATTAGTAGACATGAATATTAATATTGTTTTGATCTCTCATCACATTAACTTAAGCTCTTGGGCTGAATGAAGCACAGATAATAGGTGCTTGGCTTGTGTTAACCAGGTATTATAAAACCTCCAAGAAAACCATTCAAGTACAAAATGCCATATTACATGAGAAAATGCCACTCGACTAGAATGTTAATATGTACAATCTTAATAACTTTAGTGTATCATATTTTGCTCACTCACGAAAATAGCATATCCAATTCACAAATATGGAAAGTGAACAGGCACTTTCTTCTTTCTTCCTTATTCTTTATGCTATGATCTATCAAAAACTACGAAGATTATGGAAAGGAGTATTATTGGTTTATTTCATTGCTAACATTTCTATCTCTGTCTGAGTAAAAAAATATATAAAGTATAGTATCCAGTGTATTCATACACAAAATATTAGAGTTGTTCCATTGATTGCCCAGGAGTTGATTACTTCGCCTGGTTTAACCCAAAAGCTTAATCATATAGGATAAGAGACACAGGATTGCATACTCGTATCCATTTGTACTAACTTAATTAATGTGGTACTATTAGTTACTCTAATACACCCTTGGTACACACTAGTTTATTTTAGTTAGTTATGTTGCTAATAAACCAATTAACCAACTTTTGATACCACATTAGATACAAAACAAACACATATTAGCTAGACCCAGTTCAACTCAAATCTTAAGCTGATAGGATGATGTTGAAACATTAGTTACTCTAATGATATGCACCCATTACATAATATTCCAAAAAGTTTACAATTTTCAAAAATGATAATGGTTGAGTTGCAATCCCACTATATGCTCATGGAAGGTAAGCATTCACCTCACAAATGAAAATGTGGGAAACAATAATGGGATAAGAAACACCTTACTTTCATAAGGAAATCGCCAAATAAAAGCAGCCTCTCAAAAAAGATGAAAATGATATCTAGTAAAAACAGAAACAAAATATATCTTAAAAGTGGTCTTCTTAGCATCAAGTGTAGAACTAAAGCTAAGCAAGGAAATCACCTCAGGTACCACATAAGATACCAAAAATATAATAGTATTGCTACTTCATCAAAATGTTATTAATTCAACCAATCAATCACAAACATAGCATGTTAAAAGTGCTTAATATGACTTAGAAAGATTCATAAAGATTCTAATTGATTGCAGCTAGAATAAAATAAAAGGAATGAGTTGCTACCTTTGCATAGAATGAGGCTGCTCTGTAAAAATCCTTGGTGGAAAAAGCAGCATCGGCCTGCATTGAACTTCTTTTGTTATTCACTACTGAAATGCATTGCTAAATCAGGAAATATAAGCCATCAGGTCATTGGTTATTGAAAGATAAGAGATAATGAATCAATTTCTAAGGCGCCCACATAATATAAATCTGCAAAAATATTACAAATAGAGACGTATGACATGTATGCATTAGCATTACCTGCACCAGGTATACTTGATCTCTCTGATATGGATTGCGACAATGAGCTAAAGAAGTTGCATATTCCTTCATGTCAAGATACACTTGCCACATATCTCGGCCTTCATCATGAACAGATACCTAAAGTATGGCTACTATCAGAAAATTATGAAAATCTTCAGAGATAGAACATTCGGGCCAAGTGATCAAGTGCAATCTGAAGTACACTTATATTGAACAAACCTGAAATATAGAACTTTCATCATAAGCATAGAATAATCCAGCAGTAGCATCACTGCACAATCCAATAATGCCTTTTGAAATCGATTCTGGTGCATGATCAAATTTCAATTCCTCCACAATCGTTTGACTAATACGATTGACAACCTGCACAATAGAAGCATACAACACCTATTACGATGCTACAAATGTTTCTTCTTGCTCAAATCCTGGATAGAATTCCATACAATATTGAAGCTTAATTTGAAAAAATATTTACTATTGGAATTTGTATCCATTTTTATTAAATTAATTTTATCACTGTAAAACTGGATTTGCTTGCACAAAACTATCATAATTAAGAATCTGAATAAGATCCTTGTTTATTATTTTTGGCTATTGTGAGCAAACAGGATAAATACAATATATTTAAAGAAACAATTTAAGGATGAAATAGTTGAAGGACACATAGTTGGGTGAAGTAAAAAACACAACCATCTCACAACCACCTAGCAAGTGAGTGCTAGAGCTAGCCAAGTAGTGGGTATCATATTGTCTGACTTGAAGAAATCCTCATATTGCCTCACAAACACAGCAGTCTCGCTGTTGGATGTTAAATGTTATAAGATATGAAAAATAACCGTGCATATAAAATCATACCTTTACTTTGTCGCCGATCAGAAGCAAAAAATGAAACTCAGACACTGCAAGAGACCGTGGTATAATAGTTTCAGCAGTATCACTCAATTTTGAGTAGTTCAAAAGGCCTTTGTTTTCCACAAAATTTTCATCTCCACTAGTTGAGCTACAAAAGATATTTATAGTTAGTATATCGACATTACTTATAATCTCAGCATTAAAAAGATTCTAGGGGAGTGTGCACGTGAATTTTCGTCAATTCTGACCATATGACCAAACACTACCTATGTTGGGCTCCAAAGTTGAGATCACCATGATAAATTCCAGCTCCAGAAAGCCAAGCAAAATGTTTGGCTCTTCTTTGATTGATAAAAAAATGTAGTTCACTGCAGATAAACCAAGATATGCAAATACACTTTTAATAAAATAGAACTGACCATAATATATAATAACTTCATTCGAGAAGAAAATCACACAAAGATCATTGTCTAATCATCAATGAAGGCAACATGAAGAACAGAATACCTAGCAAACTCCATAGAAAGCATCTAAAGGAGAACCAAATCAAGAACTTCCATACTTGCCGCCACCTTTATCAAAAACCCAAATTCTATATTTTTCATTCAGCATCTTTTCCAAGTATAGATATCAGAGAAAATATTTCCTTTGTTATCTCACTAATTATCAGATATGGCCTTCACTATTTTAAATACAGTAACATACAATGCACATACCTATTTGGTATTTCTCCTGGAAGCTCCATAAAATGTACTGCCCGATCAGAATAACTAGCGAATACTGTCTGCAAAAGGTTTATGTTAGCATCATAAAGATTATTTCTTATACCATTGCAAAGATGTTGTATGGAACTAAATTCATCATGTTTCACTCTGATTGGTCGCATGACCTGGTTTGTAAATAAATCCAAAATTACAAAGCTAATGCGACTTATATCATTTAGCCGCATCCATAGATATGGATGTCAGTGTTGATGTGCATATGTTGTCATTGCAAAGATGTTGTATGGACAAAAGTCATAACTAGCTAGTTCACACTGAAGCTCTTGGATCACAGGAAAATTCACATAGAAACCTATGTTCAGTGGCACCAATTGAGGTAAAATAAATGACAATGAAAGAAGATCCTCTCCATCAATACTCTGCCTGAGTCTGTTCCTTGACTTCGTGATTGCTCACCAAACGAAAAGAGAAATTATAAAGAAGCAATCAGAACTCCAGTGCAGCAAAAGAGGGGGTTCTGAATCCCATCCGATTTACATATTCAAATATAAGTAAAGAAACTGGCATTTTCTGACTTGCATGCAATGTACCTCCCCAAAAAATTAAAGAATGATCAATTAAATCATTAAAGACATTAATATTAGTAAATTGTATAGCATATCATATGTACTGATCTTTATGTTGGATTAATATATAAAACCTCCAGGTAGGCAGTGTATAGCAAACTTGATATCAGTTCTAGTTTTTTTCCAAAATATGCAAAATTCAGTAAACATATAATCACTCTGACCAAGACATGATCACAATTAAACAATGCATTATTGCAAACAAAAATGACTTACTTCTAAAGATCCAATGCCAGTGAATGAATACAGCCTCGTTGGTGTGACGGCCATCACATAGTACCTTGTTGCATTACCAACAGCAGCTGTTTCCATCTGCAAATGAGGAATCATACTACCAACATTAAACATGCAAGTATAAATCAAATTAAAAATAAAAAAAAATGCACAAATTCACAATCCAAGAAAACCTGCAAGCCTGTAATGGCTTCGGGGAGCTCATTCAGCTCAAACAAAACCTTCACATACTTCTCCTTCTTGTCTACCTCATCAACTGCCATCTCATACATCTGCCCATTCTCAGTCCCAAGAATAATCTCCCTCGTTGAAGCTGAAATACAAAAGCATTTTTGCGATAAATGAAAAACCAAATGCAATGCAATAAGGAAGCACTTTCCGAATGAAAAACCAAATGCAACGCAACTTGGAAGCACCTTCGGTGATCTGCTGGCGATTCCACGCAACGGCATTAACGACGAGGCCTTTGAGACGGGTTATTGGCCTAGGTCGTCCCCACTTCGCATGGGTATAGTACGTCTCCGCACCACCAGGGTGCAGGACGGTAGCGATGCAGTGACTGCCCCCTGGATCAGCAAATATACGATGCACCGGCTGCTCGCCACCGCGGCCACCCGATAACTCAAGATCTGGCGATCGGATATGAATAGAGAAAGAGCGAAAGATTAGGGTTGCAGACCAAGAAAGAAGAAGAAAAAGGGAAAGAGGGATAAAGATTAACCGAAAGAATCGCCAGCGCCGAAATCATGGCGGATGATCCATCCACGGCTGGTGCCGAGGAGGATGACATCGTTGCCGGCGGCCATGGAGGTGATGACGCCATGGCCCTTGGCGGCGTTGCGCTCGAGAGGGTCGACGGAGAAGACCTGCCCACCAGTGTCCATTCGGGGCGAGATCGAGTAAATTCTCGATCACGATTGTGCTGTTTTAATCTTTAGATACAGGTTTAATTAGTAAAGTAAATTGGGATATGGATATGATGGCACATCCAAATTTATGATTATTAAAAGATTTAACTTTTTACTCTATTGAAATTTTAAAAAATATTAAATGTTGTGGTTTTAAATGTCATTCTTTATGTGGTTTATCCGCTTAAATTTAATGTTTTTCGTAAATAAATAAAGCCTTGGATCAAAAGCAACTGCAGCGAACTGCTTAGATAAAGAATGGCATCCTCATTTTAATTTTTTTATTTTTTTATTTTTTTACAAAATTTACAAGCAATAAAGTAAAAAACAAACGGTTACAGAGGTGCACCAGTTACGATGCTTTGATCTTTTAGGGATAAACCCCCCGCCATGCAACCTTAGATGGGAAAACGAGAGGTATTTTTCACACAGAACTCTCATGAGAGACAAAAAAAAAAAGTGAATTGTAATTTGAGAGGTCTCGGGTTCCTAATGACAAGCACTGGTAATTACCAGTGAACTAGCTCATGGTTCCTAATGACATCCTTATTCACTGCAAATCAAGATGATTAAACCAACTGTACGAAAAAAAAAAAGTTAAAAACCACAAACTCTTTCAAATACCCAAATCGTAACACACTCAATAAGTATCTCTAAACTTTCATTGTGGCCGCGCCTAGGTTCAGAGCCATCAAGGTAGTCATGCTCTAAACATTGACCCATCAGTTCACCGTATGGTGACTCTACCTCCCCAATGGCAGTCCGATCATGGTCCTATGCCCTCTCCTAAATTGGTCGAAAAAATCAATATGTCTTTCATGGCACATCAAAAGGATGACCACTAGGACCGTTACTGCAGTAAGGTAACACCATATAAGTCAAGTAATACAAGTATAACACCATACATAGTCCAATAGCCAGTTTAATAATCAATATCCAAGAATAATTACCATTTTCATAAGGAAATAATGAAAACACAAGCATATCCAAATTTGTGAAGCAAAACAATTAACAATTTACAAAATAAGTATTATCCTTAAAATCCTTTCCTTCGAACAACAATATTTTGCAAGTATGAAGTATCAATAAATAAACTCATTTCAAGTCAATCAAAGCCCAGATTCAAATATAAAAGCAACTATAACTTAACTCAAGTAATAAAATATAATTATATGTATTATCCTAGTAGAATTATGCATAATTAATACCACTCACAAAAATCGCCTAGGCTTTGGACATGATTACTCCTTGGCGATCTCTTTTCCCTTTGGAAAAGGTTTCATCACCTAATTAAAAAGAATGCAAACCTTGAATAAAATACAAAAACAAAATGATGGAAGCCTCGAATGCAAGAATGCACGCCCTCATACACTAACCCTAAAACTATGGGGCAAATGGCACAAGTTTTGGACCCAAAAGGCCTCAAAATTATTAACAAACAATACCAAGTCCAAGCAGCATCAAAGCTAAAACATGCTCATTTACCACAAGCACTAGGTTCATCTAGCAAGGATGAAGAAAACAAGGAGAAAACAAGAAGGAATGAGGTGTTTACCTTACTAACTTCAAGAGAGAAAGAGGAAAGAAATATAGAGTTTCAATCTATTAAGGAAATAAACATTATTCGAGGTCTCTATTTTCTCCAAGAGAAAAGTAAAAATGAATGAAAGGAAAAACATGGCTTTGAAAAGACAAGAAGTATGGCTTTTTATTTCAGCCTTTGTGGGCATTTTCAAAAAAAAAATACACAAAAAAACAAGTCAAACATGATGATAAAAAGGAGTCGAAAAACTACAATAATAATAATAATAATAATAATAATAATAGATCCTTCGGTGGTGGGGGGTTATCCCTAAAAGACCAGTCAAAGCACCGTAACTAGTGCACCTTTGAATTTGTTTGTCTTTGCTTTGTCGCTTTTCGACTTTGTCAAAATAAAATAAAAAAATCATCGGTAAGAGTTTTTTTTTTCCTTAATTTCTCAATCGAACTCCATGATCAATGTAAATTGAACATCACAATCTAAGTTTATTTGGATATATTTACTTTATTTGAATGTTTTTTTCATCAATTTCTTAAATTTTTGAAAAATGAAAGTTCAAGGGGGAGGATTTAACGGGAAGAAGAAATTGAAAGAGCAAGTTTTTTATTTATTGAAAAAAAGGGTGATTTGATTGATATACTTATTTATTTTATTATTTATAAATATGATAAGTGTAGTTAACGAGGAGCGTATGCAACAGTGAGAAATGGATCATTTAGTCTATGTGCCATCCATCACCTCGTAATACGAAATTTTGAATAACAAGTCCATACCCATACGAAATATGTTACACATGATACCTTCTCAACGTACCAATGAGCTAAGAACTCTTTAGTTTATTTATTCATGTTTAACTAAAAATAAATTTGAAAATAACAGGGAATCAAATATATTTTTAATTAAACACTAAACTGTACTAACTTAAGTTGTCACATAACTATTTTGATAAATTTTTATTATACATCTAAATAGCTCATTTGGTTGTAAAAAATGATTTATTTATTTTTTGATAAATAATTAAATTTTGGTCAAATATTATTTTTGTCACTGAAGTTTGATTTGTTTCAAAATGCCTACTAAAGTTACTAATCATTTTAGAGGTAAGTCATCTTATAAATTAATATTTTCATTAGCTGATGTGGATGCCGAGAAAAATCTAGTCAGTGGTGTCACACCCACCCCTTCCACCGAGGTAAATGTGGCACCCATCAGTTAAAAATCCTTTTTAACTGGAAACTGACGCCTCTCAAAAACCAAATCAAACTTACAAATCACATTTTACAACTTCACACCAACTACAGGTTCAAATACATAAATACCATGAATACTGATAACTCAAATTTGCGAGTACAACCGCTACTGAGATCACAACAACAATAAATAGAAAGAAAGATATGGGACCCACTGCAATCTTGGACTCAACCCCGACTAGCACTATAGTCGAACAGGCAATCTAGGGTCCTTTTTCCTGCAGATCTACAGAGACATTCGGGTTGGTCAGTAGTGGCTTAATAATTTTAAATACTTAAATACTGATGTATATAAAAGTATATAAATACCAATCTGCTCAAATAATTTTTCCAACTTTTTTTCAAAATACCGTAATTCTAGCAAAAATACAATTCTTAAAAGAACTCTTGAAACATAAATTCAACATAAATCAACATCAATTTGATTTTTCTCGGAAAAACAAAAAAATTTTTGTGAGAGTTTGGTCTCATCACGATTCAAAAAAATATAACAAAAAAATCTCAAATTCAAAAATAAAAGCAATACCCAACACTCACCCAAAGATAACATGGTCTAGAAAACTCTCTAAACCCTCGCCGTGGCAGTGGCTAGGTTCGAGCCGTCGAGGAACTCATGTCCTGACGTTGACCCATCGGTTCACCCGGTCGGTGACCCCGGCCACCCGATGAATATCCGATCGAGGGCTCTACGCTCCCACCGAAGCGGCCCTCGTAGAAATCAACACCCGGGGTCCACCACGCCACCTCTAAAGGTCGGCCCGTGGGGACTCACTCATCGCGATGAGTCGGGCCTTAGCCCGCCGTCACCGTCCAAACCATCAATTAGATACATCAATAATACAATCGATGTAAATCATATCACAGGATCCTTATCCAGGACAAGCATTCACATCACGGAAATAACCATTATTTTCCACAAAGCCAATGCCAAAAGTATAACAATGTATAATACCAGTAAAGATCCATAATACCATTCCTATACCAGGAATGAAAACCAGTTCCACAAATATTGTCGGTAAAAACATTTTAATACGCGCACATGATTTCACAAATCATTCCAAATCAAAGCAGCATATGTACCCATCCAAAAATAAATACATGAATTGAATAATTAAATCACATATATATGTATTTCTATTATTCACAAATACGTATAATTATACAAAACTGATGTATCAATACGGTTATCATGGCACATCGTAGGAAAATAAATATAAGTATATTTCGACCTTATACGCAATTAAACATGATAAAATGAAATACTTAAACATTTATTTCCAAAATACTAGCCATTAAACAATTATTTCAAAATAATAATAATAATTTATTTATTTAAAATAATAGCCACTACCAACTCACCTGGTCTCCTTGGGTTTCTTGCTAGACCTGGAACTCCCTCCCAAGCCTAATCAACACCTAACAGGATAACATAATAAAAATAAATAAACAATTATGACAACTAAAAAAACATAATTGAACCCAAAGAAAAATACATGAAAAGCAATAACCGACTCTCTAATTGGGCCCACTCACTCCAATCGGTTCAAACCCCGACTCTGCATAATCAAATTGGTCTCCAATTGCACTTAAGCCAACTCAATTTGGGCTAGACCATTCTGAACCAACCTGAACCAGCCTCAATTCCACTGAACCAAACTCAAATTCACTGAACCAGGTTTAATTAAACCCACTAGCCTTGAACCAACTTAATTCTTATACAAATTCTGTTGAACCAGCTTGGTTCAACCGAACCCAATTCTCTTCCAATTGGTTCAGCCCAAACCTTTAGCCCAACATCTAAACCAAACCCAAATCAACTTCAACCAATTTAATTCAACCAAACCATTCAAGTCCAACCATACTCAACTTGATTTGATCAAACCCAGACCAGATCAATTCAATTAAACCCAACCACTTCAATTCTCATCCAAACCCAATTCCAATTCAATTAAATGAACTTGGTTAAACCAAATCAAACTCAACTCAATCAATTCAATTCAACTCAACCAAAATCAATTTTGGCTAAACCCAACCAATTCCAATCCAACCATCATCATTAACACCTTTAATCATCATAATCATCAACTTAATTAACTAAACTAAACCCTAATCTCGGGTGCTACAAGTAATTGCTACAAGTAAAACCCGAAAAATCTCATCCTCTATTCAAGCTAGATTCATCACAAATACAAGTATTTTTTTCCAAATAACTTCAAGATTCATCATCCATCAACAACAAACCATTATTATTTCTACTCAAATCTATCATTTTCTTCATCAAATAACCAATATATACATATATACATGCATACATACATCCATGCCAAAAAATAATACAAGGAAGCCTCTTACTAAAGCCAAAAAAATAATACAGGAAGCCTCTTACTAAGCTAAGTCATCCCTCCCATGAGCTCCCTCCGACGATCTCCAAGTTTTTCTCTTTAAAAACCTCTAATTTCTCTCATTTCTTCATAACTCTCGGGTTCATCGTAGCAAAATGGTGGAGAAGAAGATGAACAACACAAGTTCTCAGATTTTTTTCTCAATTAACTCTCAGCCAAAAATTCACTTTTTAGTCCCTGAAAAGATAATTTATTACAAAACAGTCCCTGAAAAAAACTCCCAAATGGTCCTTGAATTATGAAATAGTATTCTCAAAAGGTCCTTTCAAATTACCCAACGGTCCCCAGGTTATAACACAACATTTTAAAAAGATCCCTTCCATCTTACCTTTCAGTCCTCGGATTCCATAAACATTTCATGTCCATCCTTTTCATTTATTCTTTAACCCAAAATCTTTTAAAAACTTTTACATTTAAGTCCTTGTTCTTTCCACTTGGGTTTCTCACCAAAATTACTCTGTACAAAAATCTTACTGCAACTGTAGTATTAAACTAAATATATTTTTTTCAGTAATTATCCAAAGGTTCAGGGTATTACAAGTGGACTGTCAAAGAGTCATCTATAGCCTCAACATCAGCTAATGATAATGCTAATCCATCAGGTGACTTATTATTGAAATGATTAGTAATTTTGGAGAGCATTCTGAAATAAATCAAATTTAGTAATCAAAATATTATTTGACCAAAATTTAATAAATTATTAAATAAATAAATAAATAAATATATATATATATAAGTATATAACCATACAAAAAATAGTTGTTGTTGTATATATAATACTATATAGTATATTCTGCCGCACAAATTAAATAATTATTTTCATAAATATCCCGTGTTTGGGAAAAGAAGTGACAAGTACACCTTGAATTATATCACATGCCAACTCTTCATTACCAAGTACCAACATTGTTTTTTTTTTTAAAAAAAATATATTAAAAGGAAAACTGTGTGAGTACACAAGCACGAAGGACAGAAATAATTCTAGATACAAAACAGAAAAGAAAAACAACAACTAAACCAATAAGAAATCCATTAGCACTTGAATAAGGTACAAAAACCATTACCAACTTTGTCACTAACATCCCATCTCAGCAACAAATTTTAATTATTTTTTTTTTCACACACCACTCCTAATAAATACAAAGAAAGGAGATTCAACATAATACATGAGTCTAAGTTCCCATATAATACCCAAAATCAAATACAAGTTTCAAAACAGCTTTAGTCTATCATGATAAATTTGACAACCCACTCAACTTACAGATGCTTATCACGTAAAACAGAGAAATTTAAATTCACAATCATAACGAGGGAATTTAAAATCAACATCATTAGAAAACTAATTAAATTATTCGGAATCAACAGTTACCTCCTTAATTACGGGTCCCATTCACACAATTTTTTTAATAATTATTTGAAAAAGATCCTCATTTATCATGGGATGGTTGAATTCCTGCACCAAAATATTACAATAGTATTATAGTGATACTAGGTCGAGATATTGAGTTTGAACCATTGTTATCAAACCCGGACCGGCCCGGCGGTTCGACCGGTCGACCCGGTGACCCGGTGACTAAACTGGTTCGGGTCTCTAATTAGACCGGACATGCAATCAACCCGGTGTAACCCGATGTGACCCGGTGTGACCCGGCCAAACCCGGTGACCCGGCCGGGTTTCAATGACCCGAGCGGGTTAATGCTTGTTTATAAAATAACCTTTTTATTTTTTAGTTTTTGTATATTTTTTATATGTTGGAGGGTAAAAATGACCCTTTCATCCTTTAGTTTTGTTATGTATTGGATTAAAATGGTTTGATGTTAAGTTTAAACATGTATTGTAGATTGATTTGGTGTTAAATTTAAATTTGTGTTGTGGAATAGTCAGTCATGTGAAGCTTGAATTTTGAAATTTTGTTATGTATTGATTTTATGTTTGTCATGTATTTTTACAATTTATTTTTTCCCTTCATATTATTTATTTGATAACAAATAATAAATGAATATTATATATTATTATAGAATTAAAAACTAATTTATAATTTAAAAAATAATATATAAAAATAATTTTATTAACCCAGCATTGACCCAAATGACCCGGCGGTTGAACCAATTGACCCGAGACCCGGAGCCTAGACCGGGTCGATGTCCGGGCCGGGTCTGATAACTATGGTTTGAACGAACCTCCTCAAAAAAGTAGTAGTGTATCTCTCCCTTCTAAAATTTATGACAGAAGTCTTTCAAATCATTTTTAGGGGCAGTTTGGTCCGTGGTAATGACATATTACCACGTAATGAGATTACTATAGTAATATGAGTGAGAATGTTATATGGTTGGGAATATTGTGGTAATTTAATATAACCATGTTTGGTTGGGAACTATTATTACTGGGAATAGTTCATTACCGTGTTTGGTTGTCATGGTAATCAATTTGTTAAAATATAAAAAGTTATAAGATTACCCTGGTAATCTAAGATAGACATCAAATTTGGTGGCAATAGGATTAATACTTTCTTGATAATATTTATAAGTTGATAATGTAATATTACCATCCACATTACCACTGGTGCAATGCCAAATGGTAATATTTTCAGATTACCACGTAACACGTAGTAATCTTTCTGTATTTTAAGAGGTGGTTAAAACACTTGATTTTTTACCATGTTTTTCGCTTCTGGATTAAAAAAAAAAACCACACACTTACCAACACTTAAAACAGAGAAATTGAAATTCATATTTAGAACGAGGGAGTTAAAAGTTTATTAAGATCAACATCATATGAAAACTAATTAAATTATTCAGAATCAACAGTAACATGCTTAATTACGGGTCCCATTCACACAAATTTGCTCTAATAATTATTTACATGGGAGCGTCTAAAAGGGGGCCCTCGTATCATCATCCAACGCTCCAAATTCAACCAATCCCCAACGTCTCCTTCATCAGCCCCCAACGGTCATAAATCCCCAAATTCTCAAATCCCAGCTCCGCAGGTGCTCCCACACTATGAGTCTTCTTCTTCAGTCCTTCTCAGAGGCCATGGATTCGCGGAACCTCCAGGTCTGGAACAACGCCGCCTTCGACGCCGCCGCCGATGGAGGTTCTTGCAAAGAGAACCGCAGCCCTCGCTCTCCCCTACAAGAACTCTGCAGGAAGGGGGTCAAGGTTCTTGATGACGATCTGGATGAGAGCAAGATCGATGCTGAGATTGAGGAGATCGAGAGGGAAATCAGAAGGCTGTCGGCGAGGCTCGATGCACTTAAGATTAAGAAGATGGGGAGGGATTCGAAGGCCTCGGCGGGGAACGCGCGGCGTGGCGGGAGGATTGTGCCGGCGAAGTTCATGGAGCCGAGCGTGAAGAAGATTGAGGAATCGCCGGGGAGTGTGAGGAGCCGGAGGAGAGGGCTCAGCCTTGGCCCGGCAGAGATCTCGAAGCTGGATTCGAGCCGGAAGTTGTGTTTCCTGAAGCTCGATGGCGTAGAGGAGGATAAGGAGCCGAGGAGTTGGAGCAAAACGCCGAAGCCTTGGCCTTCTATTTCACGGGGGACGACGCCCATTGGATTGGGTAAGGCTGCGCAGAGTCCGGCGGGAGCCAGAGATGCGATAGTCCCGCGAAGGGGAATGAGCCTTGGACCATCGGAAATCTTCTCAGCAACACGGCTCCGTCCGCAGAGCAAGCTTCAAGAGATCAAGGAAAAGGAGGTTATGGGCAAAGAGAGAGGCCGGAGTTCAAGCACAAGCCCAAAGTCTCGGCGAGCAACGGATTCAAAAATCTCTGACCTGAGGAAAGGAATTGCAACAGTTGGACCAAAGAAAACTGTTAAGAAAGAAGATACACCATTGACAAACCTTAAACCCAAGGCTCTCTTCCAAGAACCCAAGAATTCCATCACTGGGAAAAGGCCAATGAAGATTGTCAAGGGGAGAGTGGTGCCAAGTCGCTATAGCCTGGTTAATTCCCGTACTACTGGAGATGAGCAGGGGAGCAAGAGAAGGAAGTGGTCATTGCCAGAGGTTGGCAAGGAAGAAGCTCCTGCAGATGAAAGCAAGCGTTCACTGTCTCTTGGTGAAGTAGAGGTTCGCTCTATGATTGCTCATTCTCCTCCATCCATAATGAAGGTTGCTGCATTGCTTCCTAAGATCAGAACCACTCGGTGTGCTGCACAGAGTCCCCGAGATTCTGGACGTGCCAAGAGAGTTGCTGAATTGGTTGGGAAGACGTCACATTTTGGCACAGCAACTGATGATGGTACTTGCTCCCCTTGTCAGAGCCTGAACTTTGATGAAGAACAATAGTAAGATGATTTTCATCCAATGCTATTTTCTATAAGGAATTGCTTAATCTAGTGATGAAGTAGATTTTGTGAATTTTTGAGTTGCATGTGTGGATTAGCTTCTGTGATTCTCTGTGGTTTTGAGGTTCTGGGATTTTTCATGTCTAGTGAAGTTGTCTAGTCTCTCTATGCTTGCAGACACCATTGTTCAAATCTTGAGCATTTGTAACTATGGAATGGGCCAAAAGTTTATCTTGGCCCTTCAAACATTTTCTAGGGAATATTATGTCATTAAGTCTGATATTTCCTTCTTTGAATGCTAGTATTTCATATAGTTGTGATGAAACTCAACTCCATTTTCCAAGTGATGTTTATGTTTGGTATACTTCTTGCAGTATTAGTTCTAATCATTTTAAGGTTAATTTGGATCTCAGATAGCAACACCATTTTGCATTAACTGGATATTGAGATCGCAAAATTGTTCTTTTAATAACATAAATTATTAAAAGGCGTCGGACTTAATCTAAAACTTCAGGAATTCTAAAACAAACCGTCCAATAGATGATTATCAAATTGCATCACGCCCAAATTAGTCAAATAACTCCACAAATCCTTAAAAATATTACTAAACATCAAATTATTAACCTCGTCAACAAATCAGCCTAGGTATGGGACCTGTTCTGTTGTACTCTATTCAAACACAACAGCTAAGTAAATTTGAAACAAAGGTAATCCCCAATATCTCTGGCATAGAATTCTAATCCTAAAACAACGTAACCACCATTGCTCTTTATTCTATTGGGCACAAGCTGGACTTTCTAGGAGTTTCACTCTCCTTGGTCCTTCCTCTTCCCTTTATAACTAGTTAATTTATGCTTTTTCTAAGATAGTTTTGCTGTTTCGGTTTTCAGAAACCGAACTTTGTAAAGGAACAACGGTAAATGTAACCAAGTGAATGCTGTCTTATATGATGAATTAGTTACTATAGTAAAGCATCAAAGTTTGTGAGTATTTTCATTACTTGAATTAATTAGTTTTGTGCTTCTTGCGCCTCAACTTCTTTTCATGTTAACGGAAGTTGGCTAACAACGATCATTCTTTTCATCTTAATTTCCAAGTCAAACAAAAAAGAAAGCTCTTGTGCTACTTATCATTCAGTAAGGAATTCGTGCTGCAAGGAATATTGAATGAGTCATTAAGGCGTAGTATGTTCTAATTAGTGCCTTTATTATAGTTGTTGGGAAGCAATTCCAAGTGATGAATATATGTAGCTGTACAACAAGGACAACCATTTAAATATGAAGGAAAAGCAAACTAGAAGCAATAAATTGTAGAGGACGAATGATAATTTATATTCCTCATTTTTCCTGATATGGCAATAAATGATCTATAGAACAGCAACACTGTTGATCTTTACTCAAAGTATACAATTGCTTCAAAACAAAGATTAGGAAAAAAACAAATGAACGCAAGGTCGATATAGAATATACATTTCTCTGTTGTTTAGACGTAGTGTTCTTTGTTGCTGGCTGCTTTTGCAAAATCCAAAACTATGACTCTTGCTGCCACTTGCTTGGTATTAAATTATTGAGTTCACCAACATTTGCTACACTAAACTCACTGTCATTACATGGATGATTAGATGAATGAACAACTGCAGAGATTCTCATAGTGATGGGAGACATGAAATTCTTTTATTGACTGTCTTATTCTCTACTAGGCAAATAGGGAACAAGGAATATGGCACAAGGGACATATAACTAAATTAATCAAGGAAAGAGTTTTGTGTTTGTTGTCAAAACTTAATGAGTCCTCAACACTTTCCTTGATAGCTGGAAGATTAAATTTTTACAGCATGGTAACATAGCATCGTGGGAGGATGAAGAAGTTTAAGATGACATCTTATGTTAGACTGCAGCGTGATACCAGTGGTGTGGTTCTGGAAGCCGTACCAAGAAGGCGTGAACTCTTTGAAACAGGGGAAAAAACTGGGTTACATGAAGACAGCAACTAATAAAATTTTATGCGTCTTTGAGGGCATTATCATGTATTGACATTACCATGCATGATGTAAATTTTGCATAACAGCATAAACATATGCCATTGTTTAGTGTCAGTCTCAAAAACCAAAAAGAAGAGAACTTGCGGTTAAAAGCTGCACACTTCATGAGTTAGACCATTATTTATATTAATGATGATAATTAATTAGCAATGCCAAGTACTCAAAACCTCAGGGTCATTGGAAGTGGATTTTAACCTACCCATTGAATTAAATTACATATCAAGTAATGGTTTAATATCATGATTAGCCACGTTTCATAATGGTCGATTAAGACAACAGCTGAAAGCCAGGTTAGCCCAGCATCACTGGTTTACAATGAAGATTATTCCTTAGTTTAAGAAAGAAACTATTTTATTCTGAATTTAGGGATGAACGCACTTCAAGAAGCAACATGTTCAATAGTTTTTTTACTTGTACAAGACACCAGTCCTTACAGATGTAACAGATCTGAAAAAGAAGAAGACGAAGCAACCCACGCATGCTTGTTTATTGCCTTCTCAAGGTAGCAATTGATGAAAGAGACAAGCCTTGAATGAAGCAACTCTTGCACATGCTTGTCTTCTTGGATTCATGCACAATCCCATGTGAGCCCTCTTCAATCTGAAAACATACATTTTAGTGATTATTAACTAACTTATCTCTAATTTCCATGAAAAACTCCAAAAGTCATTCAGCAACACTCATCATCTTCACACTGTTACACTCAGCATCTTTCATGCGGTTCATAAAGGACAAGGAACACTTTGGTCGCCTTTATAGTCAATGGCAAATCTTTTGATGAAGATGGAATCCACATAGCTCCCGCTGTTCAAGAACCAAAAGAGCAGGAAAAGCCTGAATGAAAAGTATCAAAGTGAGCAAAACAAATGGAAGAAGCCAATTTGAATCATGGCAGACAGTTTCTTCCACATTCCTTTTCGATTTATTACAGATTATGAGAGGAATTTACAAGGACAATGTCGGAAACATTTGATTCATTAGTACAACTCTCAGCAGAAAAGCTGCTCTGCATGTAATGGAAAAGAGAAACCAACCAACCAACCAACCAATCAAGCACAAAAAAAATATACAAACTGCGAAAATACTCTATTTTGTATCATCACTGATGAAGAAATTAAGAACCCCAGAGTCCACTGAAAATGTTCCGAAGTTTGTTACCAGAGAGCTTCTTGACAATCTTCTTGGCATCAACTACATCAGTCTCTGCCAACTTCTCCAGATTCTTCATGTATCCGGAAGCAGCAATTTTTCTTCTCCCACTGTGATTCTCAGTTAGTGAAATGAGAATTGATAACAGAAATTTCTTAGACACTGATTTCTCATCATCTGGTGTGAGTAGCTGGAGGACTCTATTGATGTTATAGTCTTCCTGAATGAACCTTCTCCGGTTACGTTGCACGGAGACTAAGCCGCAAAGAAGCTCTGCAGCCATCTCTCGGACATCGAATGACTTAGTTTCCAACAAGGCGATCAGTGCTGGGATGAACCCCATGTCGCCCATTGTCTTCTTAGTCTCATCAGTGCTTGTGCCGAGACGTAATGCAGCCTTCAGTGCCAGCTCCTGGGTCGAAGGCTCGCCACTCTTCACATAGAAGAGAATTCGATCAAGAAACCCATGTGCTGTCAGTGAGCTCATGGCGCTTGCGGACGAGAAGCACAATGTGTCAATGGCCTGGAGAGTGATCTCTTTGGCTTTAGAAGAGCCAGTGTCTAGAACACTGAGGAGTGATTCTATAGTCCCCTGGCTGATTACTTTCTCTTTGATGGCTTCGTCATCAGAAGCCAGAGTGTGAAGGAATTCAATGGCTTGGATCTGGAATGGTTCTTTGTTTCTTGATCGTAGGATGTTTAGGAAGATGGAGACTGCCCCTTGTTCCACCATGAACCTCCTGATCTCGCTGACGCTGCTGAGATTCCTGAGAACTCGGGATGCCGAGGTGATCAGCTCCTCGCCACTGCCGGCATCACGGCAGATGCTGAGAAGCGCTGTGACGCCGCCGTGAGCGGAGACCGACCAGGCATTGTCAGAATTCTCGGTGAGTTTCCTCAGAGCCCGCGCTGCCCGCGATCTCCCCACCTCGGTCCCCGTCTCCAGCACCCTGATCAATGAGGCGATCACCCCGGCCGTGATAAGAGCCCCTTTGTAGGAATCAAACCCGGCGATCACTGACACGACCTCCGCCGCTTCCTCTTGAAACCCTGCAACTCTAGAATCTAGAAGCCTCACCAGCAAACCAACACCGTCATCGGTCTCGAGCACCGCGATCCTTGCATACTTGTCGTCCTCGTGGAGAGCCTCAGCCAGCGCTGCAATTGCTCTGCCTCTCATCTCCGAATCCCCAATCCTTAGCCTTGAGAAGAGGTCCTTGACATAGAATCTCATGTCCTCGCGGCTCGCTCCGGCGCTGGGCCTCGAGACGATGATGGCCTGCGCGTCTGTCAAGATTCCAGAAGCGTACACCTCCCCCAAACGCTTGATTTGGAGATCAATCTTGGAAGCAATCACATCAAGATCACTCCTCATCTGTAGTTTGCCACCACTGTAGCACTCCTCGCTGCATCTATGAGCCAGTGCTTGTGTTTCACCCGCCATAGACACTATATCTCGCAAGAGCTCAGCCAGCGCTGAGCTGTTGTAGCTTCCTTCTTGATTGCCACCAGCTGCAACAGTGAGGCCGGAGTGGAGCTGCTCCAGTTTCTCTCGTATCACTCGCCATTTCACAGGAAGCGTTCTGACGGAGTAGGAGGATGAGATCAAGGAATCCACCAGCTGTGAAGCCCGCCGGAGATCCTCATCCCCTGTCAAGTATGATTTCTGAAACTTCTCTTCTTCTTCTTCTTCTTTCTCTTTCATCTCCCTTTGCTTTGCTTTGCTTTGCTTTCTCAGGTTTAGAAATCTACCACAAGAACAGCATGGAGGGATATATCACTCTCTTTTTCCCTTTTTCTTGTGGGAACTGAACTAGAGAAACGCACCAACTTACTTAGAAATGGGGATAAACAACTGTGTGAGCCAAATGGAAGGGCATTAGAGGTACTTTGTTAGATTTTAGTGGGCTGATAATGTTAGTTTATGTCTGTTGAGGATTCTGGTGTGGTTGGATATTATCATGATGAAGGGTTGGTTGGGGAGCATGGAGATGTGGCAATGGATTGAGGGTGAGGTGATTACTGATTACTGATTACTGGTGATGGTGATGGTTGTTTTAACATATATTAGCTTAGTAATTTATGTGAAAGATTTACTCTCAAAGGGTTGTATATCTGGAAAGATAGATTTATCACCAGTTTGGGCACGCTGTGTGACAGTAGGTGACCACTTTGTTTGGGATAGTTCACGGAAACAAGGTGAGACAGTGAGTACCACCTTTTTAGCAAGTTCCGTGACTTGGATTTAGTTGTATTTTTATTAATTGGTTGTGTTGGTTGGGTTACTAGGACTCTTCAGTGAAAATTTGGTTCATTCCCTGCGAGTCTTCAGGACTGGCAGCTAACTATTTATATGAAGAGCCAAAAGGCTGTGACTCGTGAGTGATTAACTGTTTAATTAATGTGAAGGGGTTGAGCTCTTGCTTTTATGGACCACTGGATGTACACCTAAGAATCAGCAACAAAAGTGGCCATTTGCATCCCATGTGAACCGCTTTGTCTGGATGCTTTATGTTTAACCTGTGATCTTTTCATATGATGAAGTGGCATGGAACCTTAACAGAGAGGGAGAAAGAGAGGTGGCTTGTTCATGGCGCTTTGAAGAATGCTAGAAGTATTTGAAGTAGAGAACTAGCAAAAGGTTGTAGGGTAGGGACCCTTATCAAACAAAGCTAACAGAAAAGCAAGCATCCCATAACTATGAGGAACAAAGTTGAGAGAAAGCACTGAAAGGCATGGTTATGGACAATGCTACCAAAGAAGATAAGCTTTTGAAGATGGAGGTTGGAGGAATGAAAAGCATGAATAGCAATAAAGACAAGTTTCCAGGATGGCCACACCAACCATTGAGGGCATAGTAGTAATAATAATATTAGATAAATGAACACCAGTCATAGACCCCTAGTCGATATCAGTAGTAGAGTGCCTAATTTATTAAGATTGTCTGCATCATGGATAAAAAGAACTTTCTTTCTTCTTGTCATTATGCTCTGCTTTTATCAGAATCTTCCTTATTGACTTAAAAGCATGGTCTTAATTATGTTAATTAGTATTTAAGTGTTCTTTATGGTGGACAGTGCAATAGTTTTTATGTGTTTCTGATGATGATGCTTGGATTATTGTTAGTTGGCATTCGAATTGCTCCACTGCCCAACATTAGTCTGAAAATGATGGTGCTTGCTCTCAGGGTCCTACTAACATGGATGTCTTTTTCAGTCTCACATACTGTAGTTGATGCTACAAGTGACCATTCCATGAATAAGTATATGATGATTACTATAAGGAAAGAGGGTGACATAAATATGGTATATAGGAAGAAGAACTCAGGTATTTGTGGGAAATGGCCTCCTCTGTGTGATGGTGAAAGTAGGTGGTTGCTTGAAAGATTTTTGAGTGGAGGAGAAGGAATGTCTAGATAGTCATAAAACTGGTGTGGAGACTACCTTTGCTTAGAAGAAACAAAGTAGGATACTAATTATTTCTTACCCCCATCTACTCCTCCCTAGAGATTGGAAATCTTCATAGCCTGTTTAATCTCACATCTTGCATTTATTATTTGATATAGGAATCAGGTTAGTCATACTGCAATGGTGAATCTTATATGTATAATCTTTCATTTGCTTTGCACGCCATCCATATATGAAGAGTATTTATTTATTAAAAGGATGCATTGTAGATTTACTTTAAAAGAGTGTCTCTGTGTCTTTTTTTTTTTTTTTTTTACTAAGTAAATTAGGGAGTTTACTATTAGGTAGTTCCCCAGACTTCAGAATGAATTTTGATAGGGCCTTGATGGGAGGAAATCTTAGCATGTGTGTCAACTGTTTGAAACTTTGCTTTGATAAAGATGATATCAAATCAAATTAATTAATATATTAATGCGAACTTTGCGCCAGTGGTAGAAAGAAAGAAAGATGCTAAAATATTTTTGTTTATCACATGGAACTTGGCTTAACATCCATTTTTCTTGGCAGTCTTTAATCCACATGAGAAAGCTGAAATTGCCTTGTTCATAAAATAGTCAATTTTTTATTAATATATATTTTTTAATTGTTTACTTTTAAATTTTAATAAATATGTATCTCTTGATTGAGATTTTCTTTAGGAACATGATTGGGATATTTTGATTTATAACTTTTGTTAAAAAAAAAATTATTTGTGTTGCGGTATAGTTTCCAATAATAGTTTTATTAAACATGTCATCTTTAAAAAAAAAAAGAGCAAATAATTGTCTAGAGCTAGCTATGAGAGCGGGTGTCTATAGAAGCGGGTTTGCACTTTAATTCTTATATCATCGGTTGAGTGCGCACATGTGATTTCTCCAATCTTTTTAAAAACTCTTTTATTACTGTGGTGATGGTCTATTTTACATGTTAATTTCAACACCAACCAAAACATGAAATGAATTAATCATGGCGTCAAATACCCAAATTGAAAATTTTGCTTAACCAAAAGTCCTAAACCACTCATTACGGATAGGATTTTCTTTTTCGGGTTCCGTTGGAGTTTTTTATTTTGAGTAAAATTCCATGATTGGTTTACCAAACAAAATTATATGTATATATATTTTAGATACCAGTGAGTGGCTTGGTGGTTCAATTAAATCGTCCATGCCCACCGCTAAAGTGCATGAATAACGTGGCAAATGTCTCAAAGCATTGTCAAATGCCAATTGTCTAATTGGGGTATAAAAGCAAGATAATTGTCCTCTGTATTTATTCACATTTAATAATGCATTTTCATCTAAAAATATTGTGTATCCGAGGAAGCTATTTTTGGTCTTTGATTGGATAAGATTCCTTCATTTTAGAGGTTTTAATAATCTCAACAGACTTAAAAAAAACATTCACAAAGATAGTATGAAATGTGATTATGTGAGAATGGAGAAGGATGTGTTCATTTAATTTTTCCATGATTGTACACCGACCCATGTGAAAGCTGATTCCATTAAAGGCTCACATTTTTCTCGTTTAAGAGAAGTCCAAATATTCGACCTATTTTGTTTCTCTCTCTCTCTGGCTCAAAGTCTTCTCCCATGCTAGCATTAGTTATAATTTATTTATTTATTTATTTTTTCCGAAGACTACAAGCACCTCCCGCAAAGAGGTATCAAAAGACAAATAAATACAATGGTGCACTAATTATGGTGAGTTAACGATTTTTTAAGAATTTTTTAACTCTGTTAAACATCACATGGTATTTTAAAAATTAAACTGAGTTAATAAATCTTCCTGCCATACAACACTGGAGAGCAGGTAAATGACATCCTCTGACAGAAGAATTCATGAACAATACTGTTGTTGTACTTTATACAATATTCAATAATATATATATAGTACTGCAATAGTCTATCGACCCAAAGATTTAACTTTAGATCTGCTCATTCACCATTCTCATAATATTTCCAAGCACCAAGTATAGAATATTTAATTGGAATTAGAAAAGTTCCACAAATATATGTGATTTGTATGGCCCTTGCATCTCCATGAGACACATAACTGTGTGAATTTTCCTTTTTTTTTTAATTATTATCCGATGAGGAATTATTTTTACAAAGAGAAGAAGGTTTTTAATTCGGGTTTAATTGTTAATGAATATGAGCCTAACCCAGCTCTAACACTGAGGCTAATAAACAGGGCCACTTCCAACAATCCCTTGTACTGGTTTATTTCCTGCCCCTTGTGATTGAAAGTATTATCCACATCCATACTTAAAACATATTAAATAAAAAATATTATATTATTTAATATAAGAGAGAAATATAATCACTGTAACTATAAAACTCCACCATCCATTTATATCGATACTAAAAATAAAAAAGTGCATCCCTTATCATCATATCTTTCTAATTAAGAAAATCTATTCCTTATTTCTATACATGCTGTCATCCCTACCCATCCTCATCCAAAAGGCCCTGCTGGAATTGCAACCATCCAAACACAGTAGGATAAAATTAAAGTGCACACTCAAGCACAAGCCCGTGAACAAAATAATAGAATTAGAAGCCAACTCCAACATGTACTACAGTACTAGTATCATTCATTGTATTTGCCTATTTGGTTTTCAATACAAACAACAATAAATAAAGCCAGCACAGCACAAAAAGAGACAAAAACATCACAAAAGAGAGAGAGAGAGAGAGAGAGAGAGAGAGAGAGATAAGAGAAGAGTCCAGCTCCAGCGGCTATCCTGGACCACAAAGGTGCATTCAATCAACGCCACCTGTTCTTTCACCACTCTAATTCATGTCCTTCTTCCTTTTTTTTCTTTTTCTTTTTCTAAAAGTCTGTGGTTGTGGGCCCCTTAAAATCTAAAGCCAACACCCAACACACAAACACATTGCTTACTTTGTCACCACAAACTTCAGATACCCAGAAGAATATCCACCAGAGTGTCACAATTTCATAGAATCACTCTGCCTATTATAAGTCACACCTCCCCACTCTTCTAGTTTCTCTAAACCAGTGACTTCATTGAGATCATCCATCACTCATTATTAGCTTGGTAAGAGAGAAGAGTAAGCTAGAAGCCTCTCTCTCTCTCTCTCTCTCTATATATATATATATTTATATTTATATAGAATAAGAAGAGTGGTGATCATTTGATTAAAAGGATTATTACAATGCTGGAAGGGAAGGCAGTGATTGGTGAGACAGACATGCTGCAGACCATGCAGCAGAATGCTGTGAAGCTTGCCAGCAGAGCTCTTGATGAGTTTGACGTTACTGATTCCACTGAAATAGCGCGCTTCATTAAGAAGGTATTTTCATGAGTTTTGAGCAATTGTAGACTATGTTGTCTAGGTTTTAACTGCTTCTATATATGTATATATTATGTAGTTTACTTATCTGCATTTCAGTATTATCTTAGTAGAAATTTTCACACTGTTTTCTATATCCATCTGAAAACTCCTGTTCTCTGTTTTCACCTTCATCTAAACTTTTCCAAATGAAAACTTCAAAACATAAATTTCATGGTTATATATACCCGTAGACTCACATTGCTTTTGAAACTAATGAACAACATAATGATACAAGATACATGTATAATTTATCAGATATGGCATGGAGCTTGTCTAAGAAGACAATATAGTATCATCACAACATGTGTATATAGATGGCGCGCAGTTTTAAAAATAGCAAACTAATTAAATGATGGTATAAGATAAGCGTATAATTTACCTTGTATGGCATGAATGCAGGAGTTTGATAGGTTATATGGGCCAGGATGGCAGTGTATTGTGGGAAGAGACTTTGGCTCGTTTGTGACGCATTGTAGAGGTTGTTTCATCCACTTTTCAGTCGGTGGTAGCCTCGCTATCTTGCTCTTCAAAGGCGCTGCAACGGCTGAGCCTGAATCTTCTGGCCTTCTCATTCCAGTTGAATCCATGTAGCCATGAACCATGACGAACTAGTACTGCATCTGCATGCCATATACATATACATATATATATATATATATATATATCGGCTTTTCTTTATTTATTTTTCCTTTCTGAACTTTAATTTTTCTTTTATAAAACCATCGACTTACTTTCAGAAAGAGATAGAGAGAAACTCTACTCAGTAATCTCATCACTTGTAAATTTTATGGCTCTGAACTTTGTCTGCTAGTCATTGATCTGCAACTTTTTCAATAGTTGTTGACTTATGGGTTCTACACTAGGCAGCTAACTGCAAGGAGAGTTAACAAAGCAAACTGATCACACAGAATTCTAACCACAAAACCTCATGATAAAATCTACATTCAATTGTCATTTTCTGTATGACCAGAAACATAACTAATGTTTGGAAGAGTTTCCTTAAAGTTTTATTGACTGCAAAAACACAAGTGTAACAGAGAAACATGGAGAAAATGAAGAAGCTGAGAGGGGATGATTCATTTGTCGTAACCTTTGTTTACAATGACTAGATGCAGCTGGAGTCCCTCCCATATACGAATCGCTTCAACCAGTCCATTATCACCAGCATCCTTGAGCGCCAGCTGACTTGCTTGCTGTGCATATTGAATGTGACATAGACCAAGAAACATAAATCTCCAGGAATTTATTAGGCACAACTAATAATCACAAAATATATTAGCACAGGTCATCTAACACAGTGTTAAAACCACTATGATTAGTTTGTTTTGAACTTGATTGGTGTATGGATCTCAGGAGACTAATTAAGGAAATTAAATATTCATGACGAGAAGAATGGTAGAAACAGTTTACCTTGCATAAACTGAGTACCAAAGCCACTGGGTGCTGTGGCCTATAGAAATCCAATCTCCAGGAAGCTGAGCAGCTGTTTGCTCTCCACCCAGTGGGGCAAATTGAGCAAAATGCTTATACCTTCAATAGGGACACATAAAAAAAGAATGCAACAGATGATTATTTTTTTTTTTATGCAGTCTCAAATGCATACTGGGTAAGATTTTTTTGTTGTTTTATATATAAAAAAAAAAAACAAGGGGTGGTTAAAGTTAAAAAATAACACCATTACAGAGTTTCTTTCAAGCTTTTCAGCCTTTTTTCTATAGCTTCAATTACCCAGCCATTCATCAAGGTGATTGATAATAATCAAATAATTGATTATGAATCTCACGAACCATGAATCATGGAAGAAATTTCTTCGAGCTGATGCAGAACACTTGAATGTGTCCACGAAGTATTTACATATATGTCAAATTATTAAGAGCTTAGGTACTAGATATTCAGAACCTAGACTGAGCGCAGCAAATTAACATCATCCAAAAAAGGAAAATGATTAAGATATTATAGGTACCTAAAGGGTTTAAATCGATGACGACCTGATTCTCTTATACGTATAGGACCTTCAGGTCTATCCTCAGTCTCCTTCATCTTGTTGAAGCATTGAGCAAGATAATATCCTTGTTGTGCAGCAACCTAAAAGTAGAGCAAGTAAAATTTTGCAGGATATATATAGTCCACAGTCTCAATTGCAAATAATAATGAAATATCAGATTCAATTATGCTATCATTCATTCAATGAAAGATTAGTTAGAGTCAAACAGAAAATTACCTGAGCTGTCGCAGGAAGTGTCTTCACCTGTGAATCCACATTTGCAAGAGCTTTCTTGAATTCTTCGATGCTTAGCTCAGCTGATACTTTCGCTGCCTCACCTTTTGCCTCCTTCACAAGATCTACAACATCGGTCATGTGTTTCGTCTTCATGTAGAGCTCTACCTGAGGGTATCTCAGGTAGATTTCTTTTAAAACATCTTGAATTTCTTTCAGTGTTAAAATTCCTGAATTGTCTTTATCTGCCATCTTAAATATTGCAGATATATCTTCCTGGAAACATTTCAGTATGAAATATAAATTACAACAAGTAATATGAAGTTTTATGAATGATTACTATACTGCAAAAGAAATTGATCTCCAAACAATGTATCATTGAAAACTTAATCAGTATCACAATATTCCAAACTGCACATACCATCACTTTTCTCTGAATTGTTGTGGCACAGTCACCAAGTGCATACACATCTTCACATCCACAAACTCTAAGCCATTCATCAACTGCTAGTACACGTCTCTCTGCCTATGCACATCAAAATGGAAATTGGAAAGATGATATATTCCAAATTAAGGTCACCGTTTCAGAAGAAAAATCAAAATAAAAACATAAAAAACTTTCTTCAGGTGTAAGTTGAGATTAATTAACTTGACCAATTTGTTTCATCAAGTTCAGTATGACAGGATGAGTTGCTATTCCAGTGGACCAGACGGCCATTCCGTATGGTACAGAAGCTTCTCCAGATGATTTGCTGGTCATTGTTATGGTCTTATCAGACACATTCACAACCTGAAATCCCGTCTTCACTTCAATGCCATCTCTTCGGAACTTCTTCTCAGCAAATTCAGTAATTCTCTTATCAAACCTAAAGATTAATAATTTCAACAATTATCCCAAATTGGCAAGAGATAAAAAGGACAAAATGTTTGTGATTATGTAATGCGAGTGACATTATTCCCATATAAACTTTTTTTTTCTTTTTTTTGTGTGCGTCATTTGTGGTTAGTTGGTCTGTAAATTCACACCTCTGCTGACCAAAATTAACATATTATACAGTAATGAGGTGAAGAGAGCAACCACTTACATGGTAAGGATATGTTCCCCAGCTTCAACAAGTGATATCTTCACTAGGTGTTTCACTTGTGGATATAATCCAGCCAAATCTTCAGTGATAAAATCATGCAACTGTGCAGCAAATTCAACCCCTGTTGGACCACCTCCAATAACAACAAAGTGAAGATCCTTCTGCCTCTCTTCATCATTAAGATTAGGGAGGCTGGCCCTTTCAAAACAATGCATCACATTCTTGCGAATGTCCCTAGCATCCTCTATTTCCTATCAGAATCATATATGATGTCCAAAGATAAGATCAGATAGGAGTAAAATAAAGAAAGCAGAAATTAGAAACCATGAAAGATGCATCTGTGCTAATGATGATAAACCATAGGTCAGCAGCAACTTTATCATGGAAATATATAAAATAATACCTTAAGAAAATGGCAATGCTCCAGGACACCAGGAATGTTGAATGTGTTCACCCTGGCACCAACTGCAATCACCAAGTAGTCATAATCTACTATAAATTCACCGCCACCTTCCACATTACTTCCAGCGCAAGGATTACAATAAATTTTCTTATTAAAGGGATCAATCTTCAAACATTCAGCATCCCAAAATGTAACTTTTCCCTTTTTCTGCCAAAGGACAATGAAGGCAGACGACAGAATGAACCAGAACATTCAAATGCTTAAGTAAATTAAAATTTTGTATTTAGACATTCAAGAAAAATGGAACTTCAAAATGATAATCCAGACAAGATTCTACAGAGTACCTTACAAATGATTCTGCGGATAGGTTCAACAATGCTGCGCGCCTCAACCATTCCACAAGTGACACTGGGTAACAAAGGAGTAAACGTAAAATAGTTTCGAGGTGACACCACTTGTACATCATACAAGTAAGTATTTAGGTTCTTCAAGAAACTAGTGCCAGCCCAACCAGTTCCAAGCACTACTATTTTCTTCTTGGTGGACGCTTGAGGTAATTTGTGGTCGTTTTCTGATTTTGCATCGGCATATGTCACAAATCCTCCACTGCTGCAAGTTAGTATAAGTCAGGTTAGGAAGGATAAAGGATCATGCTATGCAAGCATTTCCTTTCCAAAATAAATTAGAATTAATGACCAAAGAAATGCAACAAATTTATGTGATTCACCCACTAATGTAGGGTTATTATCTCCACAAGTAGGTCAACAAAAATAAGTCCATTATCAACGTGAGAATGTTATGACAACACAGATGATCAGACATATACATCGATTTGCCCTCGTTTCACATTATCTCTGAATCAACCAAGCAGAGTGCATACTTCTATGAGCATTATCCATATATAATTACCCCATCTGACTTGGTAATCAAAAAATTTGCAGCTATATTTGTGCATGCACTAAAATTTACAAGAGAAAAATGAGTAATGACCAAATTTAATCATGAAAATCTCAAAAACCAAAGCTTTTTTTTTTGCTCCAATTTTTCTAACAAATGTAGTAACGGATTGCTTAAGAAAAATCAGTCAATAATTTGTCTCCCTTTCAAATTTTTTTACTTCAATATAGTAAATAAACTGAATTGATACAATGAATCAGTAAGCAATACAGAATGTTGAGCATGTTGTCTGTATTCGAGTAATTCATAGAAAAGAAACTCATATAGAGTGTCATTTAGAAAACAATATATATATATATATATTAAAAGAAAAAGAAGAAGAAGAAGAAACAAACAGTGAGGACATGAAAGAGAGAAAGAGAAGAGCTCGTGATGCACCTGACTGCGAAGAGGAACAAGAGATGGGAATGGTTGGGGATACGTTGTGAAGCTTGGAGGGCTCGCTGGAAGAGGAAGGCCGATAGTGGCATAGCTACGAGATTGCTAATGCTCACAGTCACAGACAAACAGTGCCGCTGAAGAGGAATTCAAGAGAATGGTGCAAAGTTTGACGGCTGTTAATGAAGAACACGTGTCCTTTAAGGAGACTAACACTAGAGCAGCGCGCCGCTCTTCCTTCCTTGTAGCTGTAGGAAGTTCTATTTTGTAGAAAATGATTTATTTATTTATTTTTTTATTTTTTAAAAAAAAATAGATAAACAATATGCAAGAAACATGCATAAATATAAAATTATGAAATTAATACTTCTCACACACACTGATACCTGTATTTTATTTGAGTTAAATATTTTATGTAAAAATTTAATACTAATAAATCAAAAAGACATGATCAAAATATAAAATTTATAATAAAATAATATTGTGTTATATATACTACAGTGTCTGTGTTCCGGTTGTTTTATATTTTCATGTAATAACTATTTAAATATTATGTATATAATTTTTTTTTTCCATTTATACATAATAGTTAAATTGTTTAATATTTAATATAAATAAATTATTTTTAATTGGGATTATCTCACTGTTTTATAATAAATGACATTGTTTTGCTTATTTCTTATTTTAATTTGTATTAAAATAATTAAATTACAAAAAAAAAATTTAAGAATATAAATTTTAACAAATACTACCTTGATCTTCTTAGTCTTGGTGAGGGAAACAAGTGTAACAGGACTAAATATGGATGATTGAAATCGAATTTTTATATTGAACTAGATAATTTTAAAATATATTAAGTAAATTTTATATTGTAGTCAATGTTGAGAATTTAAATAAATTGTTTTGGCCTAAACTAACAGATAATTTAATCAATCACCACCACAACCAATGGTGTATTTTTATGTTGTGTTTATACCCGAAATCACCAGAGTCATGCCAAATATTCTAGATCACCATATAATTAACGAAATTCTATAATAGAATCATCATCTAAATTTTTTTGGTTTGAACATTATATATTAATTGCACAAATGATAAATTAGTGACAATAAGACATACATTTTTCTTTTTCTTTTTTTTTTAAATGAGATGGATAAGCCAATAATCTCAACTAATGTCAAAAGAGATTTTGATTGCTCAATCTCTTATGTATTGAGAAAAAAAATTATCATCCCTCTAATATGAAAAATGGTCATAACACATATCAAAATAACAACACTGATTATATTTTATTTATTTATTTATTTGTAATAAAATCAAAATTTTAATACAAACCAAAATTAACAATATTGTTAAAAAATTAACCATCAAACTCTGCATATTAGCTTGCCTCACATGATAATTTTTTATAAAATCATTATACCACTGGCATACCATCCTACATATGCCTATTTGTCACCTTTATTTAACCAAAAAAATTAAAAAGCTTTGTTCAACATTAAAAACATAAATCTGACGCATAACAACAACTTACAACCATCACCACATAAGCGTGATAGCTAATTTCTCCGGAAAGACTAGAGGTTCATCAACCATTCACAATAACTCCTCACATAAGCATCAATGCATAAAAATGCTTCTCAGGAGGCTACACTAAACGCTGAATATAAATATTACACTTTCAGTAATACTTTTATTGAATCTATTACTTTCTATACAACACCAATCAGTATACAGAGTTGAGCATTCTCATCAAGCAGAATATGCAAGAACCGCAAACGGGAAATTGACTATTAAAGACATGCATAGAAAGCAAAATACAGCAATGATTAATGGACGGTTTAATTGACATTTGTGACAAAGCTGGCTTTTGCTGCTTACTAGATGCAGCTTGAGTCCCTGCCAAATATGGCACGCTTCAACCAGTCTGATACCACAAGGACCCTTGTGCGCCAGCTGACTTGTTTGCTGTGCATGTGCATTCAAAGACAAATAATAAACATACAAATTCAGGCATTGGTGTAATGGAGTTTAAGATGAACCTATTCGGTTCCTAGACACAAATGGTAGAGATTGTTTACCTTGCATAAACAGAGTACCAAAGCCACTGCGAACCATGGCCTATAGAAATCCAATCTCCAGGAAGCTCCGCGGCCGCTTGCTCTCCACCCAGTGGAGCGAATTGCCCAAAATGCTTGTACCTTCAAGAAAATGACTGACAATTAGCAGCTGCTGCTGGATAATGAAAACAGTAGAGTAACCAATAAGCAAAGTGAAATAGGAGGCACCGGAAGGGTTTAAATCGATGGCGACCCGATTGAGTCATACGAAGAGGACCTTCTGGATTCTCAGCACAGACCTTAATCTTGTTGAAGCATTGAGCAAGATAATGTCCTTGTTGTGCAGCAACCTGAAATTGTATTCCGAAAATTTTTACAGGATGGTCCCCATGATTGATCATGAAATGCCAGTTCATTGAAGTTAACAAGAAAATACCTGAGCTGTCGCAGGGAGAGTCTTCACTTGTGAATCAACATCGGCAAGAGCTTCCTTGAACTGTTCAATGTTTATATCCACTGATGCTTTTGCAGCATCACCTTTCGCGTCTTTCAAGAGATCTAGAAAATCACTCATATGCTTCGTCTTCAAATATAGTTCTACTTGCGGATACCTTGCATAGATGTCTTCTAAAACATCTTGGATTTCCTCTACAGTTAATGTTCCTGAATTGTCTTTGTCTGCTACCTTAAAGATTGCAGAGATATCTTCCTGAAAGCATGAAACTATGAGGCATAAAGAAACCAACATTTTCCAAATACTCAAATGAGATATCCAAAATGTTTGTTCAATGACAATGTATTTGACTATAAAAAGCTTCAAGAATTTCTTTCTCCTATATTGGTAACAGCAATGTATCTGGGCCACTGCCACATAATTGGACGATACTACAAGAGCTTACCAACAGAGGCCAAACAAGTTGGTAATACAATGTAAATTTCAAGCATTCAACTTACACAGAAATAGATCATCCTGACTTGATTGAAAAACCTAAAGGAAATTACCAAATTGCACATACCATCACTTTCCTTTGATCTATTGTGGCACAGTCACCAAGTGCATACACATCTTCACATCCACAAACTCTAAGCCATTCATTAGTAGCTAGCACACGCCTATTAGACTGTGCAAATAAAAATGAAAAACCACAGAAAGAACAACCATTCTAAGGAAAAGTCAATGGTAAACAAGAAAAAGAAATTGAATTATTGAGGCATAAGTTTAAGATCGATTAACTTGACCAATTTGTTTCATGAAGTCCAGTATGACAGGCCGGGTAGCGATTCCAGTAGACCAGACAGCCATTCCATACGGTACAGAAATCTCTCCCATAGATTTACTCTTCATGGTGATGTCCTTGTCCGACACCTTCACAACCCGAAAACCTGTCTTCACTTCTATACCATCTCTTTGAAATTTCTCTTCTGCAAAGTTTGCGATTCTCTCATCAAACCTGCAGGTTAATAGCCAATAAAATCAAAATAAATCCCAACCTTTGCAAAATAAAGAGAGAAGATTTGAAACAAAAATTAGATTAAGGTTAATCAAGGGATCCTAAGAATTAAGAAGACGGATAACGTAAAACACCATCACATTAGGACTACGTACAAGCATGGTATTGTGAAGATGCTCTGAGACCAGGAAACTTAGCTACTGAAAGCATAGTCAATAAAAATTAAATGGAAGCAAATACTAAAAATCCTCCATGGTTTGCTTCCATCATTAGTATTTGCTCCATGACATAAATGTGACTAGTATCAGCAGGCACAATTTGATAAACCAGGATTTGGTTCCAAGAAAGGCAGCTGACTATGTTCAAATTGTTGCAAACAAAGATGTGCAGCTGACTACATAAAAACATAAGAAGTTTGGCTTTGACTGTGATTTGGAGAACAGGGTTGGACAACAACAGCACCACAAAAAAAAGAGAGAGAGAGAAAAGAAAGAACCCACTGGACAAACAGATGAGAACATTGTGCTACAAAAATAATGAATAATGTAAAGTCAAGACATGCTATAAGTGTATAGGAAGCAGAATACCATGATGCAAGTAATAATCAACATAAAAGGTGCAAATGGTAAGACATTTATAGAATGCAAAGGAACAAAATTAGCATGCATGACATGCTACACAGATTTGAAAATTTAGCAGCATCCTTAATATCTCAAGTGTTTTAAGTTTCAACAATGGCGCATGGAAAGAGGATGCAGAAGAGAACTAGTAATGCACATGTTATACAACACAGTTTGAAAAATGTTGCATCAAACACATTATCCAGCAACAAAGATGACGTTTAAAACTTTAAAACCACTTCTTACATGTTAAGTATATGCTCCCCAGATTGAATAAGTGATATCCTCACCAAATCTTTAACTTTAGGATATAATTTAGCCAAATCTTCAGTGATAAAATCATGTAACTCTGCAGCAAATTCAACCCCTGTTGGACCACCTCCAACAATCACAAAATGAACATCTTTCCTTCTTTCTTCCTCATCAAGATCTGGTAGGTTGGCTCTTTCAAAACAAAGCATCACATCCTTACGAATGTTCTGAGCATCCTCTACTTCCTACATGCAAGCATGCATATTGAACCAAGATGATCATTGTATAAGAACAAAAGCTGAATTAAGATTGTTAAGAAAAGAAATCACAGTTAAGGCATCAAGGAAATGAGCCTCATTTCACAAGGATGACCTCGTAGAAACTAGACATATTTTTGAATGTTTCAAAACATAAAAATATGTAAAGAAATTTGTGAATGAAAGCTAAACCCAGGTTACCAACAAGACTGCATTTGTAAAAATGGAAAGATATAAATAATTTTCACAGGTAAAACTACCTTCAGAAAATGACAGTTCTCTACAACACCAGGTGTGTTAAATGTGTTCACCCTGGCCCCAACTGCAATCACCAAGTAGTCATAACTAACTATAAATTCACGACTGCTGTCTGACTTAGTTGCGATACAAGGAAGACAGTGAACTTTTTTGTTGATGGAGTCAATCTTCAAACATTCACCATCCCAAAATGTAATTTCACCATCTTTCTGCAAAGAAAATAATTTCGATACAGAATAAGAACTTCAAACACAAATTTTTGTTCAACAAATAGCATACAATAAAAAGCAGCAATTTAGCAAATCCAATATACAAAATTAATTAGATCAAAGAACAACAACAGGATAAGTGGAAAGAATAGCACTTCAGGAGCTCCAAAACTAGACCCATATTATCCATGACACTAGCTATGACAGTGCACAATAAAATGACGACTACCCAACCATGGATGCCATTTTAGAATTCAGAAAACTTCTACAGAAGGCAAATCTTCATAAAAGGAGTTAGTTTTTAATGTGGCTTTCCATACTAATTGAACTTGCATCCTGCACTACTCCAATCCCCCAGACAAAGTGAGGTGTGCAGTTCAACAGTTCAAACCTATTTAGCATATATTCATAATTAAACTTCAAATGAATTCACTGAGTAGAAACTCAAAGAAAAATATCAATAAAGAGCAAGCCCAATAAAATGTTGATTGACAGTTAAAAATAATTGGATACCTTTTTTATGATTTTGCGGATAGGCTCAACAATGCTTCGGGCATCTACTGTTCCACATGTGACACTCGGTAATAGAGGAGTAAATGCAAAGTAGTTACGAGGTGACACCACTTGCACATCATACACACGACTATCTATATTTTTTAAGAAACTCGTACCAGCCCAACCTGTTCCAAGCACTACCACTCTTTTCCTAGTAGACATTTGAGAAGATTTAATTTCGTCATCTGATTTTGCATCAGCATATGCCACAAGACCTCCACTACTGTAAGTCAGAAAGTTGAGTTGGGATGAGTAAGCAAAGTTAGGATCCAAAAGAATTAAGACTATTGAATTGATAATTACTAGAAAAGTAAATGTAGACAGAGTGAAGTGATTGAAAATGATAGCAAATCTAAGATAGTTCTATCCAGGAAAACAAAATACTGAAATAGAGTCCAAATTAATGTGGCTGAGGAAGGTAAGATTTAACTTTCAAATTTAAGGCCATCAATATCCACACATCTAACTGAATTTTCATATGATGACTATTAATACACAGACAAGAAACCATGCAAAGAAACTTTGCAAAATGACAAGCAAGTAGAGATTGACATCAGCAAACCATAAAGATCAAAATAAGTGAAGTGCCATACATCTGACTACATCTTCTCTTCTTTATTTTTGTAAACAGAAATAGAGCACCTAACATCATTCCATCAGAATGAGGGAATGATGTAATGAGATACACAACCAGCTGGAACAGCTAGCTTAAATTCTACAATGAAATGGCCTGCTCAAATCTATTTTATTCTATATAATTATGTATTTGAAGTGTGGAATTTTCAGAAGGATTTTAGGATCACTATGAACTTAATATTTCTAGCACATTCAAAGTCCTTCACAATTTTCCTAGGTGGAAGTTCCAAAAGATTAATGCATCTCACTGATCTCAGGATACAACTCGTAAAAATAAAAGACCAAATCAATACAAAATACACACAATCAACAATTGCACACAAAAAGTCCATTCATTTTCCCCTTCCCAGAGGCACTGAGCTGTGAATACCTCAAATTCAAGAACAAAAACCCAAAGCATCAGCCATAAAAGTGTGTAGAATTAATATTTCCTATTCAACTAAAACAAAAGTTTGCAGAACAAAAAGCAAACCTCTCAAGTTCTAACTTCTAAATTTCCAACCAAAAACACAATATGTACAAGACAAAAGCGCCAAAGATCAATGCATTTCAGTGCACAACTCATAAAAGTAACAAAGCCAAATCAACGCAAACATACACAATCAACAATTTCGCACAAAGAGTCCATTCCTTTACCCTTCCAAGCAGCATAATGAACGGTAAATACATCAAATTCAAAAAACCAAAAAAAAAAATATATCCAACTGTATTCGTCCTAAACAATGCGTAGGTAGAACTAGTGTCCTGTGTCCCCTAATCCACTAAAACAAAAGGTACCAAATCAACTAGCAGCAAAACAGATCAAAAGATAACGCGACCAACCTCACTGCAACGAAGATCAAGAGCTGGGAGTAGGTAGGTGTGCCTCGGAAAGCTTGAAGGAGGCGGTCGAAGACCAAACCGGATCGGCTCATGACTGCAATATGTGGCCTTTGAACTCAGGATAAGAATGAAGTAGAGATGGAAAGAGGAAGCGCGAGCAAGAGTTGACAACTCTTCGACAGCGCGTGGCCTATGAACTCTTCACTGTATGATCGGTTAAAGAAGGTTATGCCATCTGTATCCTAAAATGGAGGTAACAACGGTAAGATACCGGGCTCTTTTGCGTTCCCACACTCACGGCGTAAATATTCCAACGGTCTCCAAATACATCTTTTAATTAAAATAATCATCTTTTCTAAATTAAAATAAAAAATAAAAGACTTTCCTGGAAGACTATCCGCAACAAGTAAAAGCGGATTTCATTCTCACCTCTCTTTTACGGTTTTACCATTCCCAATAAATAAATAAATAAATAATCAGTTACACGGGCAAATTTTTCCTCGGTTATTACTCATACATTTGTGGTGATTTTTTTCCTATGACTTGCAAGTGGGCATACAATTGTTGGTATACTCATACATAACAGGTGTTTAACTTTATTAAATTTAACAGGTAGAGATTGAAGACTAGACAATCAATGTCAGTAGTTTTTTATAAGCCAGATTCCGGAATTCAAAACTACTGGCGTTGAAGATAACAGAGCGCTGACAATGGCACCTGCATATTCATTCATTTTGAACGCCACAAGAAGCAGGTGGATGGAAAAAAATATGCCAGGGACTGCACTAGTTTGAAACGTAACTGCACTAATACTTTATAACATAAAATTATGTTTTATAAACGTACTCGCCTGTATAATCACTATAATTAAACACACCAAATAAAAAAGACATTTTACATGTACAACATATTTTTAAGAAGTATATCCATGGACCATAACCTTCTGTGCAAGGCTTGGTCTCAAAAATCAATTTGCTGAAGAGGTGCAGCTTAAGTCTTTATCAGAGATTAACCACTGACCAGTCCAACCGGCAACAAGCGCTCACTGGAGCAATTATAACAGAAAAGCCAAACTTGCAACCCAAAAGAAGAAAAAAGGGCTGCAAGCATTATATTCTGTATCCATATAGGAAAGAAACAAATCTTCAGTGATGGCCTTGATTATTAATTCAGTTACATAATCAAATGCCTCACACTCTTTCCAAGCTCGTCGAAACCAAGAAGAATTCCTCAGTTCATTCCCTGCACGCCTCCTGACAAGCTATAAGTGATACAGTCAAGCAAAAAGTATGAATTTTGTGCCGTAGTTTAACCCCATCCTCATTGACTTGGGAGAGGACGAGTTGATAGACAACACACAATCTCCGAGTTTTTCAGCCTCAATGCCTACAGTTGTTAAAGCATGAGGATAGTTAAAACTCAAAAATAAAAAAATACCCCACTGAATGAGAACCACAAAACAGAAGACATATGACCCATGACAGAACACTAGGCAACTTGGAACTGATATGACTGCATTGTGCTACCCATCAGAATGGTAACTTGCTTAGATGTTAGAAATATAACTTACAACAAACAATGCTGACAAGGCTAGAATCACTAAATAAATACCAACAAATAAAATGGAAATCAGAGTTTAAAACTCGACCATCCAACATAAAGCTTGATGTTATATATTGTGTTCCATTCAAGTAGTTTCCCCAGCAAATTATTATGAACACTACAAATATCAAAAGTCTAAAAAAATAATAATAATAATTTTCTAGTTAACCTTGCTTAAATGCTACTGATACATGAACCAATTTTGCTTAGATCTGATTAATTCGCATTCTATTCCTAAAATTTTTTTAAAAACACTACAAATTTGAGCCTGGCCAGCTCCACAGCACAACATAGAAAAAAATGCCACCAGGCGCACATCTTCAATCATATATACAATAAATTTATAGTTGAACACACCAAAGACAGATATTCTACATATATAACATAAATTTAAAAACTGACCAATCCATCAGCCAGTTCTTGCTCAATTATGTAGCTAAATCAAAATAATTCACTTGAGTAAAGATGAAGACCTATAAGAGATCAACCACTGACCAATCCATCTGCTCTCAAGTGAAGCAATTACAATAGAAAGGCAAACTAGCAACCCAAAGCAAGACCATGAAATGACAGCATTACATTTTATCTAAATGGTGGAAAGAGACTAATCTTCAGTGGTGGACTTTGATCAGTAATTCAGTTACATAGTGAACAGTTTGAAGTATTGCCATTTAATGCCGAAATTTTAACCCTATCCACATTAATTTGGGAGAAAGAGTAGATAGACAACACACAATTTCTGAGCTTTTCAACCTCAATGCCTATAGTTAAAGCATGGGGATAATTAAATCTCCAAAATAAACAAACTTTATTCAATCAAAACCACCAAATCAGAAGGCATATGAATCATGACACAAAGTTGAGCATCTTTGAAGACTGCATTGTGCTTTAACCCATAAACACAAGCTCATCCCCCATGTATCAATTCAATTGTATGCTAAAAGACAAAATAAGCAACTTGCTTAGATGTTGAAAATAGAAATTTTAATTTATAATGTTGGTATGTATTCAATAACTAAATTCGAAACACCAAAATAACCAATATGAAATCAGAGTTTATAAACTCCGGCATGGAGAGGCTTTTAAAAGATTCATATAAAACGGTAAAAAATGAGGGACTGGTATTTTTTCTTACAATTCTGTATTTGACATGTTACCGCATGATGCAAGTTAACAACAAATTGAATATTGTGCTAGTGCTTATATACTAAAACTCATTTGATGTGTCCTAATACCAAATATGTCACAAAACATGATTCATTTGAAGATATTACTATTTTTGCGAAATATCACAAACAAAGATATAAAGAATATTAATAGATCCATGATATTACTTTAGTTGTGGGCATGATATAGAATTATATCATGATCCACTAATATACTTCATATCCTTGTTGCATCTTCCGGTTTATATGAAATTCCACAAAAGTGATGACTGTTTCAAATGAATCATGGCATGTCTGATATTAGAGCAGATCCAATAAGACTTGGTACATAAGCACAAGCAAATCTGTTGTTTACTTGCATCACAGGGTAACAAGTCAAATACAAAATTGTAATTAAAAATATTTCATGAATTAAAATATAAATTTGTAAAAATAAAATAAAATTTTTACCATTTCATATGAGTACACGCAAACAAACGATGAAAAACGAGTTAACCCAAGTGATCCACCATGCAATTAGGTACATGGTTCTACAACACATCCATTTTGCAGACAAACAAATTATAAGCGCCACAAATATCAAGAAAGTACAAATAAAAAATGAAATTTTTTTTATTGTGTTTAAATCAGCATCATACACATTCTGCTACTATAATCTTATTTATATCAAACTAAATCTAAACAAGCATTTCCATCCTAAAAATAAAAAAAATTCAAACAACATAGAATTCTTTACTAATTAATCTAAATCAACTTAATAGCAAGGAACCAAAAACAGATGGAACTTGAAATTAGATTCTCAAAAATTCGCAAATGAAAAACAATACAAATTGGTAAAAAGCCTCAGATATATCTATTGATGTCATTACAAAATTGCTTCCCCAAGTAGGTTCTCCCTGCAAACAGGGACTTGGTTCCACAACCCATCCATTTTGCAGACAAATCATCATAGGCAAAAGAAATAAAGCAAAAAAAAATGATTTTTAACTCAAAAACAAATAAAACGTGAAATAAAAACGTCATTAAAAATAAAAAAATTGCTACATACTCGTAGGAGAAAGGCTCAGATACTATCCAGCGATAAAGTTCTCAATCATGTACAATCTGAAGCAGAACTAGCTTTTTCAAGCAATAGTTTCCATCACAGCCGCATCAAAATTAAATACAAAACAAAATTAGGAGAAAACCCTCAAAATCAAGCAATGAAAACAGGAATCAGTTAAAAAAAAAGGCTCATATTAAGAAATTCAACCATATTTTCCCATGTGCTTCATTATTACCTTCAGAAGCGCGGGTATATTATAATCATTGCCAAAATTCAAACAAACAAATTTGAAAACCAAGAATAAAGAAAACAAAACATAGATCGATGTTGCGAGAGATTTTAGAGGCAGATTCATAGAAATAGAAAAACAGCCCCCACGTGTAACCTCGCTGAAAATAATCTATGCCTCCATGACTAAACCCTTTGCGTATTGAAATCTCAAAAGGCTAAAGGTGAGGAGAGGCAAATGATGAAGGACATGGATTTCGTGGAGATCTTGGAGAAAATTTCTAGGGTTACTGATCGATCTACTAAGGAGGGGCAAGGATCTGAGGTGGAGAAGAGAGTAGAGGAAATGAAGCGCAGTGTGGCTATAGAGGGGAAGAATAAGGGGGATAACGATGGTGTTTATAGGAGTTTCTCATAAACCCTAGTCGTGGATCCAACGGCTGAGCTTCATCGGAGAGAGAAACGAATCGAGATAAAATCATAAAATCACTTTGAATCTTTTGATCAATAATATTTTTTAAATATAGATATAATAGATTTTTTTTTCAATTATTTTGTTAAAAAACTGTTTAAACAACTCTTTTGGTTTTTTTTTTTTAAGTAACTTGTCTAATTTTAGAGATTTTTTTATCTTTATCAAAAGAATATAATATATCTATGTGAATTTTTTTCATCTAATTTTATTTAATTTAATAAAAAATAAAAAATTGTGTGGTAACTTCCAAATGGGAGCAAAATATAAACAAAAAAACCATAGGTGTTAATTGGGAGAAAAAATAGAATGAGGAAGGCCTCATCCAAGCGGCGAGTGATGAGCCACAAATAGATCTTATTAAAAAGGAGAGTCATCTGACTCGCTCGCGGGAGTTGGTGAAGTCAAAAATTTTTGAATTCTAGGTCCTATAAAAGTCAAACTACTTTTGATCGTAGCAAGAGATTTCTCGAAAAAAAGTTTAGACAAATTTGGAGCTACATCAATCAAAGCAAATAAACAATTGGTCAATTTTACATATAATCGAGGAAGTCTCTAAGGCAGCAAAAGAAAAGACACGCCTATTACATTATGCCCAAATGCCTTAACAAAATAACTGAATAAGGAGGATGTCAATGGGATTTGGGATAAATTTACCCTTCATCTCCCAAGAGGTCTAAAGACTCTAAACATCTAAAAGGGACATAGGTAAGACATTGCAGAAAAATACCACAAAGTGAGCCCAGATACGCATTGAGAAAGCCCAAACTGAACATGAGGGTGCTCAGTGTCTTCCACTGCAGCATGACAGAGAGTGTAGGTAATTATGGAGATATGACTGCAACTTCTCTTGCCCAGTATTTCCAAAGAGAGAATCTTGTTGTGGAGGGCCATTCGGAAGAAGGCTTTTACTTTAAGTAGGCAATGCCCCTTACAAAGAGTTTTACCAAAAGTGCAACAGCGCATCCCACTATCATAAAGGAAGGAGTAGAAAGACATGATCGAAAAATCCTTGTTGCCTCATCTATGAGATTTAGAGCCGCTACCTTGTAAAAGGTTAACCAACAGGGTTTAGTGAAGCAAGGAGAGTTTGGCAAGAAACTAGGTAGGAGCATTATGAAGGAAATCCGCAACTGAACATAGTGGGTCTCTTCAAAATCCGCAACTCTCATTTAAAATTGATTGAAAGGAATAGGTTGTTGACTTTATAAAATATATATATATATATATTAAATATTTTTCATGTCTTTTATATAAAAAAAATTTTGCAAAAAATTAATTATAATTATGTTAATTCATTTATATAATTTTTTAATAATAAATTTGCTTATCTATCCACATAAAAAAACTTAAAATTTAATTACTTTTTTCAAGTATTTCGTTAAAATGATTATTTAAAGAAAAGAAATTTATGCATGCTGGGAGAACTTGAGAGCAATGCAGTCAAACCTAGACCAATCCAGACGGGTTGAAAATTGATGTGAATACCAAAATCTTATCTTAGGTCAAACAAAACTGCAATAATAGGTTAATAATGGGTATTAAAGTATTTTAACTGCTAACTTATTTTAACTGCATATGTATATATACTTATAAAGCAAATCAAATACTTTGTAATTTCATATTTTCTACACATCATGGATAACTTTGGTCAACTCATAAACCAAACCATACACCTTCAAAGCATTTTAAATAGCCCTTTAAATATCTAAATTTATTTATTTATTAATTTATTGCACAACAGGGACGAGTCACAATGATCCTATTCATGATGCGTTGGGTGAGGGATGGGAACAACCCAAGATTGCTGATTTTAATTTAAAGGTCTAATTGCTGTACAGGTCTGTGTAAGTGTGTATTTTTTGCTTTTTTTTAATCTTTATAATATTTTTAAATATAATTAAATTTTTATATTTAATCGAGTTGGGTCATTTTAATTTGCAGTGTAGATAAACAAGTGTAAATTATAAGTACTTAATTGTATCTAAAAACATTAATCTACGATCAAAATTCGATCAAAAATAAGAATTTAATTGTACCTCATTTAAACCAGATAAAAATGGTTCCACACTCAACCGGAGGCGTCTGTTTGGTTCGCTTCAGTTAAGCATTGGGTTCGGACCTGCGGGTCTGTCTGTCTATATGGGATGGCCGATGGCTGAAACTTCCCGCGCACGCTGTGTGGGATGACCGGCCTTTGAGTCTCGACCGCCAAGTTCATCCGCGCGCGCACCCTCCCTAACACTCCGTTCCTCTTCTTCGACCTCTTCGGCCTCCCATCGATATCGCTGAGAAACAAAAGGTCAGCTTTGTTTTCTTGATTACTCTTAGATTTGCCCATTTTCGCGCCTGTTCTTCCAACTAAATCTTTTCAGGAGATCATTTTTTTTTTTTCATGCCCGTCCTATTCTTGTTATCCAGGGTTTTGTTCATGCCCGTTATGCTCATTGGTTTTGTTAGAATCCTTTTTTTTTTTAATCCAAGACCTTTATTTCCCCTTTTTCTTTGATTTTAAAAATTAGGGTTTTATTTGGGCTTTGGAAGGATTTGTTTTGGTTAAAAAGTGGTTTTTTTTAATGTTTCTTTTTATTAGGTTGAAATGTAGCTGCGGATTTGTGTGTGTGCAACTTTGATGTTGATTGCACTCAATATATACGTATTTATCTGGTACTTGTGAAGAACTCACTGTGTTGTTTTGTTAATTATAGGTAGTAAAGGAGGTGTGGACTTCATCTTGGCATGGCAGAGTCGGCAATGTAAGATAATGATTTGTTGATCTTTTTCAGTATAATAGTATGCTGTGTATGGGTTAAATGACATCAATTTCCATCTATTTTTGGTGCCATTCTCATGCTAACTTGAATTTGTTACCTCAGATTTCATTATTTATTTCTCAGCTTTTTGTCATTTTAGTGTAGGCTTAGTCTGAGAATTTATATATCTGGTATATTGTGCTATTATTTCATTGAAAAACTTTCAGGGAGGATGCGGGTGACACACTTCGAGTGCTCATTGCTACTGATTGTCACCTGGGTTACATGGAAAAAGATGAAATCCGTAGATTTGATTCTTTTCAGGCATTTGAGGAGATATGCTCAATTGCCGAAGAAAAGAAGGTAAAATGACTTCCTCTTGTGCTTTGGGAAAGTGATTTATTTAGTCCCGGTTACTTAGGGATGCTTCCCAAGTTATTTGGTATGCTGTGTTTTTTATGACAGATTCTGTTGTTGATATCGCATTAGCTTTATGACATTGTTTTGCTTGTAATCCTTCTGTTTTGCTAACTTAGTCTGGTTTGAAATTTTCCATTGAGACATAACTATGTGATTTAGTTATCTACAACTATGCTCTTCTAATCCCAGGGATCAATTTGAAGCTAATTTTTCTTATTGCAGGTGGACTTTTTACTTCTTGGTGGTGATCTATTCCATGAAAATAAGCCTTCACGGTTTACATTGGTGAAGGCTATTGAGATCCTTCGACGTTATTGCCTCAATGATCAGCCAGTGCAGTTCCAAGTTGTCAGTGATCAGACAATGAACTTTTTGAATGCGTATGTTTCTGACATACATGCTGTAGATTGTAGAACAAGTTTCTTTTCCTTTGCTCATGAAAGCAAGTTTGTGTTGTTAAACTGAAAGCTTGCGATTATCTTAGTAAGTTGTGCCTTTGTCTTGGACTCTCGACTAGCATGCACATTTGAGATTTATCTTAGTTGTGAATGCATGCCAGCAGCAATTCTTCTTGTTTAATGTACTTCACTTCTATTTAGTCATAAGATATATCTCTTATGTTCATCATTCACAGTGGCCTCTTTTACTGAAACTAGGAAATATACCTTTCCTGTGTCTGGTCTGTCATGCTTGCTTTAGTACATGCAATTAACAGATCCTTTGAATCTTTGATTAGTAGTAGTTTTACACTTTTCCTTTTATATGATATTCAGAAAGACAGACGTCTGTCATTTTTGCAATTATGATGTTTTCAGATTGAAAAAAATAATCACATGTCACTTTTTGTTTACAGTTTTGGTCATGTGAACTATGAAGATCCTCATTTCAATGTTGGATTACCGGTTTTTACCATTCATGGTAATCATGATGATCCCGCTGGAGTGGTATGATCAAAAGCTTTTATACTTATTTAAAGATTAATCAATTACAATTTTTCGTTGTTATTTCCTGTTTCATGTGCATTTTATTAGAGCTGGTTTCAGGAATTTGCTTTAAGTTATCTAGAATAATCATTTCTCCCACATTTTTGGATTTAAAAATAGAAAGCTGAACCTTGTAAACTGTATTTTCAGTAGAAGTTTTTAGACTGTAGAGCATTTATGTTGTGATCTTTTTTCTTTGGCAATAGATAGCCTACAGGACATACCATTAACTTGATAATGGTACCTTCTATTATGCGCCTTCTGTTGAAATACTTGCAATTTTTTTTTTCAGTTGAAAGTGCATTTTCTTCGGTTAAAAAGACTTGCTATCTATGTTTAGTAAGTATGGAAATTTAGTTGCTAAAGACTTCTGTTAGTCATGTTTCCCATTGTGTGTATTCATCCTTATAATTTATCATCTAATATCCTAGCAGCATTTTGGAAGTGCCTGGGTATTCATATTACAAAATTTAATCTTGCATACATCTCTGACAAAAATATAATTACTTATTTTATTGTGTCATGCTGGGTTGCCCAAGATGCAGATGAACGTAGTCTCTTTTGCTTTTTAGGCTTTAGTGGTTTCTCAACTTGGCATGTTGTTGACTTTGATTATCTTTTTCTAATAGGATAATCTTTCTTCCATTGATATTCTATCTGCTTGCAATCTCGTGAACTATTTTGGGAAAATGGTTCTTGGAGGCTCTGGAGTCGGCCAGATAACACTCTACCCTATACTTATCAAGAAGGTCAGTTTAGTATTTCTATGTTGGTGTCTCACATAATTTACAGAGTATTCATGAAGTCAGAGCAAATTCATTCCAGGGTGCAACTTCAGTAGCCTTGTATGGTCTCGGAAACATCAGAGATGAACGGCTTAACAGAATGTTTCAGGTTTTTTCTTGCCTTAGTCTTTTGGTAGGTTTGTATATCATGATTTACCAATTTTATTTCTCAGACACCGCATGCAATACAATGGATGAGGCCTGAAACCCAAGAAGAATGCCCTGTAGCAGATTGGTTCAACATTTTGGTTCTTCATCAGAATAGGTCGTATGCTGATATAATAATCAGAATCCCTCAATCATCATATTTTTCTAATTTGTCATTTTCTATCGGTTGTTATTTGTCCATTTTCATGACTAGGATTATCTGTTGCATTCAACCATAATCCTATAAAATATCTGACTTTACTGATCCTATGAGATAACTGACTTGCCTATCTATCATAAATCTAGTTCAAGGTGAAATTAGATATCTTGGCTATAGATGGTCTGCTACATGAACTAGAAGGCACTTTTGAGACAGGGAATCACCTCATCTCTATCATGTTTGAATTGCTTGCCATTTGGAACAGGAGATTATCAAATTCCCTAGGTCTGTAAGCTTTTTGGTGGATAAAAGGTGATTGGTACTGATCTTGCAGTTGCATTCCTCTCAAAGACAAGAAGTTATTTCTTGTAAATTTTAAGATTATCCCACATGCATGTTACAAGTATACACAGGAAGTGATCTATTTGATTGCCGTTAAAATCCGTGAAAGTGGAGACTTCATGATCTGAGCAGCAAAACATTAGTTGATAGACTATTTATAAAAGATGACCATGAAAAACTTGGTGATTAATCTTTGAGTAATGTGTGGACTGCCTTTGTTTTTTTTTTAATAAATTTTGGCATATATGATTGTAACACTACTAATACATTAAATTGTTCCTTGCAGGATTAAGACAAATCCTAAAAATGCAATAAATGAACATTTCTTGCCACGTTTCTTGGACTTCATAGTATGGGGGCACGAACATGAATGCCTTGTTGATCCACAGGTACAGTGTTAGGGAGCCTTTATTCTTGGTTATACTTGTACTTTCCTATTGAAGGTGGCTCTTGGCAGGAGGTTATGGGGATGGGCTTCCATATCACGCAGCCAGGTTCGTCTGTTGCAACATCATTAATTGAAGGGGAGGCGAAGCCTAAGCATGTACTTCTTTTAGAAATTAAGGTATGATATATATATATGTATGTTAATGTATGAGTATTCCTACCTATTTGCAATCATTCTTAGATCACATTGGTCATTCCTTGATACAGGGCAGTCAGTACAGACCGACAAAAATTCCTTTGAAGTCAGTTAGACCTTTTGAATATGCTGAGGTATGGCCCTTCCTACTTAAAATAGGGCTACTTGCATGTTTCTAATTATTTGTTCATTTTGCTATCTAGGTCGTTTTAAAGGATGAATCTGACATTGATCCAAATGACCAAGCATCTGTTCTTGAACATCTGGACAAAGTTGTAAGAGCTGTTTCTTTTATCACTTTGAAGGCCTCCATTTTGTTTGTTGATGAGATAATGTTTAATTTTTCTATGTTTATAATTTAACAACCTCAGGTGCGAAATCTAATTGAAAAAAGTAACAAGAGATCTGTCAACAGATCAGAACTCAAGCTTCCTTTGGTGCGCATAAAGGTTGTTTTTTATTTATCCAGTCATGCCTTACATGTGATCAACATGCTATGTTACTTGTGTGCATATTGGGCAATATATTAGCTATCATTTTGTTTTTAGTTCTATATTCTTTTGATGGCTCAAATTGTAATGACAATGCTTCTATTATATTCTTTCTTGTAAATCCTATTTTGTCTAAATGTATAAATTTGATCCTTTTGGGTCATTTCTTTGCACATGGCTTAACATCAATGAATACTTAACAACTTTTCCCCCAAAAGTTTTTTTAAATTAAAATGTCTTTCTAATTTTATTTTATTTTTATTTTGTTATCAGCAGAATTAACTCTGCAAGTCTCAACAGTTAGACATTCAAATGCCTTGATTTTTTTTTTTATTTGGTGCATTTCTGGTTTTAAATTTACAGAAAACAATGGAACAGTGAAGAAAAAGATGAAAAAATTTAGAACTCAAATTGATTTATATCTTGTTCAAAGCTATTTGTGCACTGCAACCCTCTATGAAATTGATTGTGTTCTTGATTGTTCCGTCAGTTCTTATATTCCTTCATAAATACATTTGTTATCATGTATTTTGTTGTACACTATGTTACCATGAGAAATTCACTTGTAGATTGATTTTGCAGGTTGACTATTCTGGATTTATGACTATAAACCCTCAGAGATTTGGGCAGAAATATGTGGGAAAGGTTGCTGTAACTTTATTTTGGAAGCTTTCATCATTATCATCTTCATATCTATAATTTGACATATGTAATTGTCAATATTTTCAACCTGTAGGTTGCTAACCCTCAAGACATTTTGATTTTCTCAAAAGCTGCAAAGAAACGTCAATCACTAGAAGGTAACTTGCATTATATCGGAGTTGGATGCTTTAGTCTTCATTCCTACATATTGCATCTTGCAAGTGATGGAGCTTGCTATTTCAATTGGGCTTTCATTTATTAAATCATCCTACTATGTGGGAAAAGTTTTGGCAATAAACCTTGAATCTTTGATGAAGCAGTGCCACCAAGACTTCCATCCAAGGCATTTGCTGTAGTTTGCTTGCTTGTCATATGCATTGTTGCCTGCTGATATAATATGAAAGCAAGGAAGCCTTTTTTTTAATGCATCTGATTAGGTGACATAAAAATCCATGTCCAAGGAATAAAAGAAAAGGATCTCTTCAGGTCTTAAATTCACCCTGGGGACATTAATCGAGCATGCGCATGACAATATGAAAACATGAGATAAGAGTAATGATAAGGTGTATAAAAAAATTATGCTACTTAATATTACAGGTTTAGAAGAGTGGATGAAATCTGATAAGAAAAAATAGCACACCTAATTTATGGTTCCTTTTGACTTAATCATACAAGAATCCCTGATGAGGTTCAATTATTGCTGGTTTATGTAAAAATGAACTTCCATCAAAATTGGCTTCTATGACTCAAAATGTCAATTCTTATTTTATCTAATTTTTATATTCAGAAATACATTAAATGAATGGATAGTTAAAGAGGATATATTGTGGAGCAGTTTGTATCATGTTCCAATAGAGAGAAATTATTGTAAGGCACATTTTTTTCATTTTCCTTTCTTAGCTTCCCCACGCCTATAGCTTTTCTTATTTAAGAAAACATATTCTCTAGTAGAATTTTACACTAGGATCGTTTATGTAAAATGCTACATCTTTAATTTGTTAACACAATACATTGAGCTTTAATTTATTATTCATGAACAGGTAATGTTCTTGTTTGCATCAAAATTATTTTAGTCATCAGAGATTCTCTTGCAAAAAGGGTAGTAGTTGTAAAATAATTCAATTTTTTGGGTGGGATATACTTCAAAAGTTTATGACAGGCATATGGAAACTATTTAGTTGCTAATGTCTATGTTCAGTAAAAAGAAAGATAGTTTGCCACATTTAGGGCCAATATGGACAGTGGACTTTCATACTTCGATATTTAGTGTACTATTTGGGAACAGCCAAACCATTTAATTGCTATTTGCATTAATGACATTGGATAGAGAAAATTGGTTGTATATCACATAGGTATACTTCTAAAGGTCCTTAATTGTCCTGCACATAACTCATACTGGTAAAGCCTTAATTATTCCTGCACACTTCTTGGTATTATCCATATATTCATGAAAATCTCAATAAGTATTCATATTATGTGGTCTTGGACAACCATTTAATCACTGTGGTTGATGCAGATGTGGGCAATCTTTATAGATTGAGAACTTGCTCTGATTAACTTTGTGCGAAACATATTCCTGTGTCAGATTAATGATTGTAAAGGAAAAATGTTATGCATCATCTTCAATCTACCTTTTTCTTTTTGTAGAGAAGATTGATGATCATGAAAAGCTTCGGCCAGAAGAACTAAATCAACAAAATATTGAGGCTCTTGTTGCTGAGAGCAATTTGGTATGATAATTCTACTCTTTGTTTGGTTTACTCATTAAATTCCTTATTAAATATTTCCATGTTCGTGCCTAATTTGTTGGGAAGTTACATGACATACATGGATAAGTTTAGCAGTTCAAGTGCTAAGTGATCAGCTCTTAATACATAACATCACAAACCAGCATGAAATAAAAAATGAATATGTGCATGCCTGCAAGTGCGCAGAATATAACAGTACATAAGTCATATATTTAAACTTCTAAAATTAAAAAAAATAAATAAAACAAATTGTTAACAGTTCCACAATCCAGAATGTTGCTCATTGCACTTCCAATAATTAAAACATTGAAATCAACATGCTTCTCATCAACAACAGCATCAAAATTCTCTGTATCATTGTTGATGTCATCCAACTTTAAATTCTTTGATCCGTCAACTCTAATCCTGACACTTCTTGCTATTGGGTAGTTGAATTTCCATATTTGGCCACTTGTCTCAATTCCTTGTTCATGTTTATTGACAGGAGTCTAAAGGTATTACTGTATTGGAGAGTTGTATTACCCCCCACTTTTTTTTGAAATGATCTCTTAAGTGACTTCTGCAACTGGTGCATGTGTACTTCGTTGGAATGGGAAAATGTTAAATGCACAATATAGCATGCTTGTCACAAAAATATAATTTTATATTTAAGAATGTTCCATCCACACAATTCCACCCATGAACAAACCCAATGACACATGGTGCAAAAAGCCCAAACAGGCTGCTTGAATTGTTTGAATGTTCCGCCTATGAATTCAGTTAAACTTGATGTCTATTTGAGGATTTGGCGTTTAATTGATGTCATGTATTAGAGCAGCTCATTGTATCACTAATCCAACGGCAAAAGTAGGCTATATAGCATTCCACCGTCCCTTCCATGCCTTAGGGGTCTGGATCCCTATGAGCGAGCAGAAAAGGGAGGAGGAAAGGGGCCTTGATGAACCATCATATTTAGTAAACAAGCGTAAGCTTTGCTGTCTAACAGTATGAAGTACTGAATTGCCCATATCTTTGTGATATTGTGATTTCACTAGTGCTTTAATTTGAATTGTCAAGTTCATATTTGTCTGTTCTCGGTGATGTTAGATTGCATGAGCATAGAGGCGCATTTTTGGTTGTCCAACTGGAATCTATAGTAGTTCATTGGTATGTGTATGATCATTTGAACCTTGACTGACAAGCCCTACAGACGTTTTATGAGGCAAGATTGCTAGACAACACCATCCACAGTCGTCCTTCTATAGCCAGCCATCACTTGATGACATTCATATGCATATTTTGGCAATAGAAAAAATAACAGTTTGCATGATGTTCATGCTAGAATGAAGGCTACTGCTTTCTTCAAGATCTTTGCATGGGGGACATTTGTTTTTTTTCCAATGATTGGCATATCATATTTTTTTACATTAAATCTCCTTAATGAAACTTTATTTTCTTTAACAGTACCATCTGTTGTTTGGGGCATGCCATTGCTTTTCAATGTTATAGATAACATAAACATACTGAAATTCAATAGGGCTTGTCAGGTTGATCATATATTCATAGTGAAACCATGCAATTTTTGTTGAGATCTGATTGATTGTTTGATTGGGGTTTGTATCTGTTTAGTTCAGACTAGGTGCCTGGGAGTGCTAACCCTACGTCTTATTAGTTGCATGCTGTACCCATTGCCTGCGGGTTGTTTCTATGGAACATACTGACCTTTCACTCATTCTTCTGTCTTGTGATAACTAGGTGTTCTTCAGATTTTTTATATAATTGTTGATTCTGTTGTAGAAAATGGAGATTCTTCCAGTTAATGATTTGGATATAGCATTGCAAGACTTTGTAAACAAGGATGACAAGATGGCCTTTTACTCTTGTGTGCAATACAATCTTGATGAAACACGAGTAAGGATTTTATTAACTGCTCCAGAGCTCTTTTGAATGTCTAATGTCTTTTTGAAGGTTTAATATTTTTCATTTAGAGTCTGATGCTATTTCCATTTTCAATCACAGAAAAAATTAAACTCTGAAGCAGAGAAATTAAAGATTGAAGAGGAAGATTTGATAGTTAAAGTCGGAGAGTGTATCCAGGCATGTAACCCAAGCAATGGGTCATACTTATGTGGTATGCTTTAGTTGATTTATGTCACGGCACTAGACCATTTTCTTCTGCAGGAACGAGTTAAAGAAAGGTCACTTCACTCTAAGGAACACCTTAGAAGGATGTCTGATTCACAAACCTTACAGGTTATTCAGCTGTTGCTTTTATTCTGACTAAATTTAATGAGACATTTTCAATCCTAGCTTGCTGATTGTTTGATTATTTTATACTTCATTCAGGGAAATAAAGGTAAAGGTTCAGCAACATTTAGTGCTACAAATTCTTTTAGTGATGATGAAGATACAAGAGAAATGCTGTCAACCTCAAAATCTGTTGGACAAAGTAGGAAAGAACCATCTAGAATGTCTCGGGGCTCTAATGATGCTACTGGCATTGGTAGAAGTGGAATTTCGAAAAGAGGCAGGGGAAGGGGTTCAAGCAATTTAAAACAGATGACCCTTGACGCAACCATTATAACCCGACGTTCTCAAAGGTTATCTGTTTTCATGTTTATCACTAGCATCATGTCCATTATATCTGTGTTGTCTCCAATGATGATTAGCTGTATATGCGTTGACTTTTAGTTCTTGGTCCTGTTAAGTCAGCATCATGAATGTGAGTGACTTGATTGTTTTCATGTGCATGCACTGGGATCGCTCCTGTGATTATTGTAATATTGATATCATGTAAACACCATTGCTGCAGATCTACATCAGCTTCTGCATCAGCTGCAGTGCAAAGCATAGCAGAGGATGGGTTGAATTCTCCTTCTAGTGAAGAGACGGAGAAATTTGACGTCAATGAAGTTGTTGAGAGTTCTGTATGTTCTATCTTTCATTGGCATGCAACTCCTGTGTCTGGTGAAATTGTTCTATTTTTTCTTTCCCTATGTATTCTGATGTCATTCTTTTGTTTTATTATTATTGCTTCTAATGAAAGAGTTCTAGGTTTTGGACACTGAAAACCACAGCAATGACACACAAGTATTGTTTTTTTAGTAGATTCCATATTAACTATGCTGCATCATGATTTGATCCACATTTGACTGTTACATTTGTTCCTATATAGATAAACTTTGTAAGCATGAAGTGGAGCATAATGTGCTTGCGTATGAATGCCCAACACTGGAAAGATTGGGGTTTGGATTTGTAATTTTGTGGTCATTAATATTAATTTGGGCTCTTTTTTTAATACTTTTTAAGATATTCAAGATTTCCTGTTGTTTCTGACTGCATTTCCTTTCAACTTATGTTTCCTACTGCTCCTATTTATGTGCTTACACCTTTGATTTTTTGTCAAGTTTTTGCCTGGAGTCCTTTTTGTGCTACCATTTTAATTCTCCAAAGCTTTCATTTGATAATGAAAGAAATGCTACGAAGAGCTCATTCTCTAGTTTCTTGTATTCTAGGAACCTGAAGAAAGTTTCCAAGTGAAGGGACGGAAAAGAGCAGCTCCTCGGGGAAGAGGTAGAGGTTCTACAACATCTGCAAAGAGGGGAAGAAAATCAAATTCCTCATCTATGCATAGCATGCTCATGAACATTGACGACAATGATGATGATGATGATGATGATGATTTGCCAGGCAAACAAAAGAAAGTTCAGCCTCGGGTATGTGAAGTTCATTGTTTTCTTGTTCATGTTTTCCATTTTGTCAGTCTTATTAGTTTAACCTAGAAAAAATGCGGCCATGGAACATAGATAAGCTGTATTTGAGGTGATGGACTACACCCGTAGGCATGTGGGGCAAGGCTGGTAAATTCAAACCTCTTTAGACTTCATGGTAGTGGAAGCCTTGTGCATTGCGCTGGCCTTACTATTTGGATCAACTTAAGTTTGACAAGTTATATGAATGCTCTTTGCCTTAGTTCATTGTGTTTCTATTTTAGATTTCTTTATTGATTTAATCCATATACCCTTAGGACACCATCTCAGCTTTCATGAGCACAACTGTATTATGTTCTTTTGCATCCTCTCCATAAATTACTGAAAGTTTTATTTTCTTCATGAAGTATGCCATGACAAATTTCTAATTTAGATGTTTATGAGGAATGCTGTGGTTGCTATTGGATACTGACTTCTACTTTGAAAAACTACATCAGTTCACATTTATGATGGTTATTCATGATTTATTTGAGACTATTCATTTATAACTCTAAAAGTTATATGCTGTTCTTCATTTCTGTAAGTTATATGATTTAGTTCCTTGTATAATATGGTTAAGATAGTCCTGAATATAAATATGTGTTACCTCCTGCCGTTGGAGGTGAAATAGGCCTGCATAAGTCACCATGGATCAATTCCAGAGGTTGGTTTGCTCAGTAGCTTTCATTCCGTTCTTGATCTTGATCCTCGATTACTCGGTAGCTTTCATTCCGTTCTTGATCCTCGATTACTATACAAATTTTCATGGCATGATTACGATAAAGTATATGATCCGCAAATAATTTGTCTGCATTCCTTTGTACACGATTTCAGTATTTACCTTCAAACGTATGTGAGCAAGATGAAGAAAATCATATCTTCTACTTATTATAAATCTTACTACATCTCATAGATCAAGACAGCAGCGACGGATATTATAGGAGTTTACAGACCTGTTCTGTGAATTGCTAATACTGATTTATGTGATAACAGGAGACATTATTTGCACATCTATCTCAGTTATTTATACCCTTTTTATTCATTAATATTTTATTTTTGCCGAAATTTCATCCTTTCATAGAAATGAAACATTAAAGCCCAGGCATGTCCATTTCATTTGGTTGAAGTAAACCAAGCTAGTGTCACTGCTTTATAATGTCTTCAGAAATTAAGTTTGCAATGCCATAAATGTTAATCTTAATTTTTGTTTCATCTTACTGATATGTTATTGAAATTCTCCATGGATGCAGTTGTGATTGGCCTTATTATTGATCTCATTGCATGCATTGCCCATTTGATTGTTGTGCACTGCTGACCTCATCTGATTTACAGGTGGCAAAGAATTATGGGGCCCTCCGGAAGCGATGAAATCATATTGTGCCTCTTTTTTTTTTTTTTTATAATGTTTATAAAGCGTAATTGGATGTTGATGGTTTGAGTTATTATTCTCCAGAGTGAGAGTGTTTAATATTTCTTAACTAGTAAGTGTTTTTGGTACACTTGATTACTTACTGAAAAAAAAGTAACTCTATATTAGAGTGAGAGTGTTTAATATCTGTCGTTTATTCATTCATTGAGATCTCATCTCAATATTTTATTTTATTTTTTAACTTCATGAAAATAAAGTAACTCTATATTAGTGTATGCTTGAGGAATTATTTACAAAAACAGCTGTTCCAGCCTGTTTTATGAGTGGTTGAGAACTTAATTTTTTTTTTTTAACTTTTTCTGTTTTCATTTATTTATATGCAACTTTTTGAATCAGAAGTATATAATCGTTCAATCATTGAAATTAATTACTCAAGTGATGTAGATAATTTGGATGCAACAAAATATGTAAAAAAAAAAAAAAATCAAGTATCTGAATGATCATTTATATTATTTGCAATTTATTAACGAGACAGAGATTTGGAAAATAAATAAATAAATGAGAAATCTTTAAAATTAAAAATTTTGAGAGTTTTTTATTCAACATTAAAGTAATCAACAAGCCAGATAAGCGCTAACTGCTACATTGTTCTTTACAGGGATAATTTATGTGATTGAATCTTCAAAAGGCAATATTATGATGACATCCACCTTCTGTTATTATTTTAAATTAACTCCTAGTTAAAAGCACTCAACCCACTAAGCATGATCTTGGTTTCAGCACTGGATTACTGAGATCCCCACCAACCCAAATTTATTAAAATTTCCCCCCAAGTCCACCCAACTCAAGTGAAAGCCAATTTTGACTTTGATCCCATTGAAACTAATATAGAAATATACTTAATAGTCCAATATATAGAGGCATCACAAGATCCACTCAGTTCCACACTATTAGCCTGTTTTAGAAAACAACAACAAGAGGAATGGGTAGATCTTGCCTTCTTGAGATGCTTCTCATCTCAATGGTTTTCTCAATCTCAATCACTCAAGGTAGCCTCTTTTCCTTTGACACTTTCATATGCTCCTCTTCTTATTCCTCTAGACTCTTTAATTATCTCTTTATCTCTTCTTGTTCTGACTTCAGGACATTGTAGATGGATTAAACTAACGGTTAATTATGACAAGGGTTATCCTTCTCATGAGGTATTATTGTTTTAACTAAAAATCTTAAGTTGGTTTTTCCTTCTGGGTTTTATATGAAGTGATATTGGCTTAACTTGATGGTAAATATAATAATAGGAAAATTCAAGTGTGGAAAGGGGAATGATGGAGATGGTGATGGACTATGGGGACCCAAGAGCAAACACAAATCACAGAGGTGGAGCTTTTAACCCTCCAACCGGATCTTCTCACAAACCTTAAAGTTCTGAGATAATGATCAATATGAATAAAATGAAGTGCTTGTTCATTCTCCAAGCAAGATTACTTCTGTTGTTGTGTATAAAGTGTTCTATTATTATTTCAGTTTCACTTGCTTGAGATGTTGCCTTTTTGCTCTCTCATAATAGCATTGTTCTATCTGCATATCCTTTATTTACGTATTTATTTATTTATTTTTTAAAAGGATATGCATATAATTTATGTGCAACTTCTCAATTTATGAGGAAGAAAGATTTAATATATTTAAATCAAAGAAAATGCATTATATATATATATATATATATATGAACTTGTATCACAAATTAAAAAAAAACTAATTGAATTTGCAAACAGTTGACTCTCCACTCCACACTACTTAGTTTGGGCACTACTTGGGAAGGGGATGAGAAGAAGAGAGGAATAAGAATAAGAATAGAGGGAGAGGGGAGAATAATGATGAAAGTATTTGATTTAAATGAATAATATTTAGGAATAGGAAAAAGTAAGAGAGAGAAGATCAAAATTACATTTATACCCTTTTGTATAAATAAAATCATTTGTATAAAATTATGAATTATGTTTAATAATAAATATTTAACATTATTTATTATTAAATATTTACAATATAATTATTTATTTTAATTTAATATAGTCAAATAATTAAAATTAATATAATTAGTTAACATATTTAATTATTATATTTAACTATAATAATTAATAATAATAGGTAAAAAATAATGATATTTAAATTAATTTATTATGTTAATCAATATATATATGTTATAATAATTTAAATTAAAAATTTAAATTATTATAATTAATTATTTAAAGTAATAATTTTTTATTAACATATAATAAATAAATAAATAAATAAATCACTTATAAAAAATAATTTAAATATCATTATTTTTAATACTTATTTATTTAAATTGTTATAATTAAATCTATTAATTAATTATATTAATTTTAATTATTAATTAAATATAAATAGAGGGGTAATATAGACATTCCCATGCTAAGGAGCGCCAAACCCCCCATTTTTTCAAGTAGTGCCACTCATCCACATACATGAATCCCATTACCATAAAAAGACACTATTCATGCCTTTCCTAGTTACCAAACATGGGTTAAGGACTCATGGGTGTAAGTGATTCTGTCATGTTCCAAACCTAACCGGGCACGTGGCAACCGCCACGACGACAAGAAGTGGGTCCCACAACGGCCCCACCTTCAGGTCGCCGTAAGGCTCAATATAAACCTGTTATCACAATTACATAGCTAGATGACAAAATAATACTAAGATCACAATAGGGTTCCCTGATACTAGGGACCCTAAACACAAGTAGCATCAACAACAGTACAAACCAAGGTTTCAGATACAACCAGAAAATACAAATACATGAACAACATATAAAGGTCAAGTCTAGTGGATCCATAAATTTTACATGCATACTATAACAAACCTAAACAAGAAGAACAAATAAATCACTCTACTGCTGCACAGCACAACTCTGTCCAACGTCGCAGTCTAAAAAGATAGAAGAATGGGGAATAGTGAGAAATAGATGTTACCCAGTGAATGGTGTCAGCATAGATGTAACAGAGTGATAAAGTATTTCAAATAGTAATTCCACACGAATAATAACATATAAAATCAATTCCAAGTATTCAACAAATTAACAAGTAACACAAGTTTCATCAACAGTAAAAGCCAATAGCATTTAAAAAAAACAATGAACATAGCTCCAAAATACAGGCTGACCTAAAACAATTCCCACGCTAATCGTGTCCGCGACTAACTATGGGACCACCAAGGAGTTTTAAAACTTTTTTTTTTAAAATTTAAAAGGTTGCCTTTCCTTGGTGTTGGCCACTGAGATCCCGTGTGGTGACCCCGGGTTTCTCAAATAAAAGAACCCCTTGTCAATGGCTCCGCGCACCTCTTGACCAGGTTAAACAAGGGTTAACCACGCCGCCTCCCATCAGGCCGGACCGTGGAACCCCACACTACAGTGTTGGACTAAAGTCCGCCGTCACCATCAAAACTGAATGTCACAATATAATTCTTTCCAATTTCCAATTCAAAGAATCCATCATACAATGTTTAAAACAGGAAATGTATCAAACCATATTCCATTTGCATATAAATACGGGAATGCAAGTAAACATGTTTCTTTTAAAATAAATAGGTATAAGCATTCTAGGTTTAACCATTTCAAGTAAATTCATACTCAAAATATATATGAAGGAAACCAATTTATCATCAAATTTATGTGATAAAAACACATGAAGAAATACTTTAATACTTTAATGCATGAAAATACAATTATACATGTCTAATACGAAACCTTAGGGTTTTTAGGGCAAGACAACGTCATTTTGGATCCAAACAACATTGGAATGGAGTAACCCTAGTTCCAATGAGTTCAGGATAAGGAGAGCTTCAATGTGGACCAAAGAAATACCAGAAAAGACTCAAAATTGTCGGTGCTACAGTAACTTCGATGTTGCTGCAGTAAAATCGAACTTTATACTATGGTTTTCTCCCAATTTACAACACTAAATCAAAAAATTTCTTCAACAACATTCTCATACATGAATCATAAATCATTAGCTTCAATTTGAGCCTATAAATCACCAAATCCATGGAAAATTCAAAGTTTTTTTACATTTTTAAAAATAAGGAAATACGGGAGAAATACAAAATAAAAACATTGGATCTAAGGCTTACCAGATTCAGGAGTGAAGGAGGAAGAATTTTGGTATTTGAGTTCGCCGGAAAAAAGTTTTTTCTAAGGTTAGGGTCGGCCAAACAAGAAAGAAAGAGAAATAAATGAAGAAGGAGAAGAAGCCAGGTTGGTTTCTCTCAGATTCCCACTCCCAAGGAGACAATCCATGATCCATACGGGTCCTTAAAACTTCCTCATGTTCCAATAGAGACAACAAAACAGACCATGTAAAATTAAAAGATGAAAAAGCCTTTTTATCAAAAGAGTAAGCTATGAAAAACACACACACTTGAAAAACGCCGTTGCCGGGGATCGAACCCGGGTCATCCGCGTGACAGGCGGAAATACTTACCACTATACTACAACGACTTCGTTGTGTGTTTCCATATAATTTAAAATTTCTAATAACAAGTATTTTCCTATTCCAATTATTTACATATTAATTAAACTAATATTATGAAAAAAAAAAATCAAAATAAATATATTTATATAATTGAAAGAGCAGTGTGAATATGTTTAAATTCTATAAAATTATATAAAATAATTAATAATTGGGCATAATTTTAAGTAGTAATTAATTGTAGAGTTTCACCTGTTGGTTATGTTACCACCCACAAATCCCACTAATTATAACCATCGTATAATCGGATTCCCCCCGCACACAGAGCCTTGCTAAGCTAAGATGAGTGGAGACACGAAGCGGGGCCTGAAGAAGAAGAAGGATGGCGATGCGGAGGTGGACGAGCTCCTGCGCCAAACCGAGGATGATCTCCTCCTCAAGCTCAGCGTCAACGCCCACACCGTCTCCGACTCATCCTTGGACTCCGATTTAGCCCGCCGCTTCCAAGCCCTTAAATCGCCTGCGGCCTTGGCTCCGATCTCGTCCAAGCCAAGAGAAGGAAAAGGTAAGCCGGAGAATGAAGAGGATGCGGAGCGACAGAGGATCCTTGGAGACGATCTATCTGCGAGGTTCGCAGCGCTAAAGGGTTGCTCTTCAGAGGCAAATCAAAGTCCATCGCAGTCCAAGATGATGATGGAAATTGGGGGTTCTGATGCGGAGGATGATGAGGTTGAGAAGGTTATGCGATGGGCCATTGACGCGGCACGGCTTGATCCTTCGAAAGGCGGCGATGATGATGATGATGATGATGATGTGGAGGTTTCTGATGATGAGGAGATTGCGAAGAAGGTTTCTGATGATGAGGAGATCGCGAAGAAGGAGAGAAACAAAGGCAAGGGGAAGCCCAAGAAATGGTTTTTCTTTTGATTTCATGCTTGCCCTAATTATATGAGATCTCATCTGAGAATTGGAATTGCTCTGCTTGAGAGTTGGGATCCTTTTTTCTATATATTATAAAGAGTATATATATATATATACTTATATATTCAAATACTATGTAAATTGTATTTATACAACACAAAATCACTCGGTGTTGGTTCTTTACTGGCGTTTCATAATTAAATAAAAAAAATTTAACAAAAAAGTGTTTTTTTTTATATTAACTGTGAGAGAGTTTGATCCCCTCGACCATTCACTTAGCAAGGGAAAAACTCACCGCATTTCTCACTGGGCCAGTTACCACATTTTTAATGGGAAGAAAAATAAAGATTGTTATAATATATATATATATATATATAAGCAGATTTTAGAATTTTTTTATTTAAAAATACTTGAATATTTGGAAAAAAAACTTTTGTAAATAATAATTTATCATTATCAATATGACATTTTATTTACTAGTTTCATTAATTTATACATCCATAAATTAACATCATTATATTTAATGTGTGTTTTTTTTAAAATTTTAACTTTATATTGAATCCGCTCTAGCAACAAGATAATTTATTTTTTTATTTTATCCTTTTTCCAATGTAGTGGTTGAAAAACAGTCTTCATATTTATCTTTAAAAAAAAATTATACTTCCACCTTATTTAGATTTTATATCACAAAACATTTTCACCTTTATCTTCAAACAGTATGAATTGTATTCAATTTAACAATGGTTTCACATGATTATTATTTTGATTTATAAATAAATTTAAATAGTTTATTTGAAGATAATTAAATTGTCTGTGTAATTTAAAAGTTATGATAAAAAAAATCATAACATATATTACCATCGCCACGTGTAATAACAAACATAGAGCACTAGAGGAAGCCCTCGTTTTCTCGAGCTTTCTTCGAAATCCCGACGAAAGCTCTAGGCGGCGATGTCAGCTCGGGTGGCGTTCGCTGCGGCTGCGGCCATCTCTCGCTCTTCTTCTCGCGCTTCTTCTGCTAAGCTGATCCCACACCGCGGCCTCGCCGGTGGCGGAGGTTCATCTCTCCTCTCCTTCCCCCTCTTTCTTTTTCTCAATTTTTATTGGGTTTTATTCCTGTACAGATCGCCATTTCCTCGCAAATTATTTGGTTGCCACTAAAATTACTAAATTTGATGTTGTGTTGTATAAATTTGAAGATTATTGTGGTGAAGAATCTGAATTTGTTGTTCTTGATTCGAGGTTTGCTTATTATGTGCTGATGATCAACGCTGGATTTACTGCAAAATTTGATTTTTCCTGCTGTAGTGGATAGTGATTCTCCCCTTAAGTCATATGTTTGGTTTACGTCTTTGATCACTGTGAAACTATTGCATTGTTTGAGCATTTTGTAGCCTAGATCAGTAATAGAAGAGTTATTTTCTTGTTTGACACATTTGAACATTGTGTCTTAAGTTTTTTAGAATTTTTTTCACTGTACAATTTTTAATACTTAGACCATAGATGATTTTGAGCCAAGCATCTCTCTACTCCTGGCATGATTGCTTCCCTTCATCCCTTCTTAGATCACCAGACACATACAAGTGTTTTTATTGTTAAAAGTAGATGGTACAAAGTCAATACCAGTTGAACAATGGAAAAATACCATATGTGAGAATCAGCATTGCTGGCAATAAAAATGACACACACACAAAAAGGAAAAAAATCAAGTTAGTTTGAATATGCATATTATTTGCAACCCTTAGTTTAATTATATTCTGGGATATGATTGGCTGTAGTTAGAACTCGTGTGATTTAGTTTGAGAGAACAATTCTTCTGATGCTCTTATTTTATAGGCAACCATTCTGATTGTTACTGACCAAGCTCCTTGATTATTTTGGTTGGAACCCTTCTGATTAATCTCAAGTATTATTCATGTATTTCTTCGTTGTGTGCAGATCATCATGGACCTCCAAAGGTTAACTTTTGGGAAGACCCATTAAGCCCATCAAAGTGGAAGGAAGAACATGTGAGTTTAGCCTTCATTTTTGGAATTTTTGCAATGCAAATATCAATTCTTGAAGTCCTTATGGTACTCCTTGTTCTCAATAATTCAATTACTCTCATCATGTTTACCTGATCCAAAATCTTCTCACCAGATGCATCACTCAGTATTCTGTAGTGGTACTTGGAATTTGAAATATTTTTAATTTTAACAAATGCCCCTTGTTGTCCACACATAAAACGAAAAATATCTGAAATATTCTTTTAAAATGGAGGCAAGGTTAGATAATGTAAACAAGTTGATCTGTCAACAACACTACTGTATATTGTCTGAGTGGAGTTCTTGGGAAAGCTGGAAAAGACTTCCAGTTCGCACTTGGTGTAACCATTTAGCACCTCTTCTGCATTACAGAATTCACTCCAGATTAACTTTATTGTATCTATCCATAATTTTTTATTTTTAAATAGGTGGAGATTGACAGAAGACTCTCAAAATAACTTTTGAGATTCTTCAATAAAATTTTAGAGACTTGATCTGTTATCAGTGCGATGGATCATGGATGGTGCATTCTTCATTTACTTTTCATGATTGTGCTTATGAAGTCTACATATGAGGCTGGTTTCTTACTTATAATGATGTATGTTGTGGAATTCTTCATTACTAGATTACATTTATTGTTCGTTTAGGAATTTATTTTCATTTTACTATTCTGTCACTTATACTAAGGGGGCGTTTGGTTGGATGTAGTTGAAAATGCAATGGATTTGTATTTACAAATCCTTGTATTTGAAAATTCAGGAGAGTCAAATCCAGTGTTTGGTTGGATGTATTTGTAATGCTGAGTCACAAAATTTTGTATTTGGTTGGAGAGATTTTTTTAATTTAGATTATTAATATAATATAATATATTAATTATATATTATATTATTAATATTAATTGCACTATAATTATATTTTATAAAATATAAAATATAATTATAGTGTAATTAATTTTATGAGTAATTAATATAATTAATATATACTTAATTTATTATAATAAAATATAAAATATTAATTATTTATTTTAATAAATAATATAATATAATATAATATATCAATTATATACTATATTACAAATATTAATTACACTATAATTATATTTTATTTAATATTTTATAAAATATAATTATGGTATAATTAATATTATGAGTAATTAATATAATTAATATATTAATTCTTTATTAAAAAAATTAATATAATATAATATAATATATGAATTATATATTATATTACTAATATTAATTACACTATAATTACATTTTATAAGATATTAAATATAATATAATTATAGTGTAATTAATATTATAAGTAATTAATATAATTAATATATTAATTATTAGATGGGATTCACTGAATGGGATTTTGAAATTCGGTCATTTTGGCCGGATTTCATAATCCCATGACTTTTGGATTTGAAAATACAAAGGAGATTGAAATCCATTGAAACAAACAAAAGATTTCTCAAATCCAAGGATTTTCAAATCCAAGTATTTTCAAATCCGGCCAAACAAACAGCCCCTTAATGACTGATGATGCGAAGATCGTCATACCTGGCATTTGAAACTTAATATACCATTTATCTTCTGCAGTTTGTGCTTGTCAGCTTAAGTGGTTGGGGTTTATTGATTTATGGAGGTTTCAAGCTTTTTGGTGGGAAAAAAGAAAAGAAAGAAGAGGTATTTTTTTCTTACCTGTATTTCATATGGGCTGATATATGCCTAGACTAACAACTGAACCAAGAGGAGAAAACTTACTGTTGGTTTCCTCTTTTTCAGGTGGTGCCAGATGCAAAGCAGTAGAATGTTTTTCTTTGTATGCTTTTTAAAAATTTCAGTGGTCTAGAGCGGATGGTGTGAGCAAATAGATAGAACATCTTGTTTGTAACATCAATGAATGCTTTGTGGACAGAATGCCCTTCTTTTGTTTCTGCGGTTGGATCACTTTTCTATAATTTGTTACTAATAAATCTCATTTTTATGTTTTTTAAATGTTTTTTTTTTCCTTCTCAATGAAGGCTTTCCATTATTTTAAAGGTTGAAATTGATTCTTGTGGGTAACAAATAAAAGTATATGGTTTTGAGCTGTGAGTCTTAATGTGTATTTAAATCTAATTCAGTTTCTAGGGTTTGTATTTACTTATGGAACATGTATAATTAACCTTGATTTATTATTATCATAGAAGTTTTAAACCCTGGATTTGATTTGCAGACTTGGATAACTATTGTACTCCGCCTAATCAATGCAATGCACTTCAAATTTAAATAACATTAATTTAAACATTCTTGTCTATCAAATTAAGTGAATTCCCATCTTAGAGGTCCAAAACCACCTGTTTTTTTTAAATTTTATTTCAGTAACCCAGTTGTATAAAAAGCTCTAGTTGAAATATTAAAATCATTTTATTATCATTAATATAGAGATGGCTTTTAGTGCTTAAAATTATTATTCACAATTAATGCAGTCAGACTAACTACGCTTTGACAGTAAACACATTATTCACTATATTAATTTGAAAATTAATTGCTATTTATGGTCTTTCTATATATATTAAGTCCCAATGCTATTGCTAGGCACTCACAACCACATTCTCTCTAACCAAGCTTATTTCCATGATGACCAAGGTGTTTTTCTATGGCCTTTCTTTGCTGTGTCTTTTTCTTGCAATTGATTCTGATAATAGATGTCAGGCCAAGATATTGCATGAGGGGAATGAGGTATGAATTTTAATACTTGAATTTCATCATCTGTGTTAAAATTTGGAAGAATGTTATTATATATATATATGTATCCTATTGAGAAATTTAAGATAAAAAGCATTCTTCTTTTCTGTTATGGAGATTTCTTTTTCTGTCTCTCTGATTGGTTTAAGAAAGAGTAAAAAATTATTATATACATTTGAGAAAAGTGAAAAAGAATAAAGGTGTTTTCACCTCTTATTTGATTATTCTCTAAATTTTTATCATGGGTTAAAAGATAATTTTCAAAATCCCATTTTTTTTACACTATGAATTCCCCCTATAGATTCTAAGTGATGACCGACATATTAATTTATAAAAAAGGTCAAAACAGAATGTATATGATCTTAAATATATAAATGAAAATTATAACAAAACAACCTATAGTTATTTTGTAAAAATTTATTTGGTATAATTAATTAAAGTGTTGAAATTATTGCAGGGTATAGTATTTAATGGTTCCAACCTATCATATCCATCTGCTGAAGCAACAAGTCACATCAGACATGTAAGTTCACTTAATATAAAGATTTATACATTTTTTATATACCATTTCATGAAAAAAAAAAGTTAATGATCAAAACCAAAATTATTAAATTAGCACTAGAAATGTAAATCATTAAAAACTTCTCTAATTTCTTTAAAGCATTTTAAATTGTGTTTTGAATTTTTCCATCAACTGACTTTGCAAATTTATTTAAAAAACACAATGATTTTGACAATTTAAAAGTTTAAATTCATACTTGACTGACTTAAATCAAACTTTGCTGAGAAAGTATTTAATTTGATGTTCTTCATGCTTTATTGTTTTATATAAACACTGATAAACTGTATATTTTAATTGCTCATACACAGTCAGCAGTGTATTATTTAGGTAAAGATCAATATGTTTATCATGGTGCAAAGGTAACTATGATAGTTTATGGCGCACCTAACATACAGCGAGATCAATTAAGTACATCTGCAATTTGGCTTACAAATTGGGTTCCAGGGGGAGAGCTTAATGAATTAGTACTGGGATGGCATGTAAGTTTCAATTACTTTCCTCTTATTTTATCTTCATTAAATTATAGTTTTTAGTGGGTGCTTTTTTTTTTTGTTCTTCTTCTTTATTTTCAATAAAGAAAATACTTATTATTAAAACCAAAAAGAAGATAGCTTAACGTGTGTATCTCATTATTGTCGCATAGGTATTGTTCATTTTTCATATTATTTAAATTTTTAATGATTTTGATTTTATTTCTTTATTATTTTTGAAATTTTACTTTTGAATCATATGATTTTTTTTTTTTAAAAAATAAAGTAGATAAGCTACAATTTATCAAAAACTAAATGAAAACATACCACATATCATGTTTGCCCAATATATTAAACTAAGTCTATTTGAGTTATTTTTAATGTACTTTTTTCAAGTTGAAGTTATTTTTTTTCCAATTTGTTTTGAATTAACTTATAAATTGATCTATTTATAAAATTAAATAAAATAAAGTAATTTTTTTTTTGTTAGGTGCATCCGAATCTCTACGGTGACACCAAGACTCACTTTTTTGCTTTATGGACGGTAAGAGTAAAAGCTTTTTACTCTAATATTATCAATATTTAGTTAGTTTTTGAGCTAAAAAACCTCATGCGGTAATGACCTTTTATTTTTCTTTTATTTTTTATTTTTTTTTGGAAAGTTTAGACAGATGGATATAAAAAGACAATTTGCTACAATTATGGGTGTCCTACATTTGTATCATTAAATCCTAGTGAATTTGGCCTTGGAAGTGTCATTGAGAAGGTTTCAACATACAATGGAGAACAAGTAGACATAACCATCAAGATTCGCAGAGTAAGATATACACATATATATATATATATATATTATTTTTTTGAATTAGTATGTTATTTATTTTAAAAATATATGTATTAATTGGAAGGGTATTTAATTATGATGGCAGGATAAAGCTTCAGGAAATTGGTGGTTATCATATGGACCAAATGGATCACATAGAGATCTTATACCAATAGGATACTGGAAAGGCTCTATATTCACTGGATTAGCAGATAATGCAAGTATAATTTTATGGGGTGGAAGAACAAGTTATGCAGAGAATATGGTAGGTCCTCCAATGGGCAGTGGTCATTTTTCTACAGAAGGATATGGTAAAGCTGCAGGATTTACTGATATCACTGCAATTGATGAGGATGGTAAGTATTATGATCCTGACAAAATGATTGGGTTTATGGATAAACCCAATTGTTACGATATTAGTAAATTGAGAAAAAGTAAATTTTTCTATGGTGGACCTGCTGGTTGTTCTAATTAATGAATATATATATTTATATAATTTTATTAAGAAATAAAATGAAATTTTTTTTTAGCGTTTTGTGTTTTAGTGTAGTGTTTGTTTTTTTAAGAAGTTTTAGTTCAGAGTAATGCTATATGCAACGAAGAGGTTACACGAATTTTCCTCACAACTCATGTGGCTGCCATCTGACTACCTCATTTCTCTCTCCTATTCATTATAATAAGTCAAATTAGATAAAAGAAACTTATGCCCTAATTCATCTTCTCACTCTCACAACCTGCCGCCCACTAAACCCCATGTCTTACGCCTCTCGCCAGTCACTCGCACCAATGAACCCTCCGCCCGTCACCACTGCCGCTGTCATGCTCGCAACTATCCCACTCCACCAAACCCCGCGCATGTACCTGTCGCCTGTCGCTTATCTCCCAGCGCTCGTAGCGATCATTGTGGACTAAAAGATGAGGTTTCATTGAGGCATTCCATCGAACGTTTACTACGAAAACATTTTATTGGAAGCCAGAGGTGATGGACATGGCATGGATTGTTTGGAGATGCCGGTGGTAAGCTTTGCCAGCAAAACATGACCGCATTAGATTGAGGAGTCTTTGCTAAGCAAAACTAATGCTAAATATGACGTTCGTAGAATCAGCTTCATGAACAGCTCCACAAAATTTACTAATTCTAAAATAAATAATTCCTTGTAATATCTTCCAAACAAAGTTGTAAAACATAGACATATACTTCTATGAATTTTACATAAATATACATAAAAAAGGTAAGCTTCCTGAAGAAATAATATGATGTGTGTTTTAAACTCACAGAGGCCATTTACAATTTGAACCTCAATCTTAGAATCAAAGTGAAAGATAACAAAACTTATAAGTTATTTCTTTATCTGTAGATATTTCACAAACTACAACACTAATATGTCGATGGGGCGACAGGCTACGGGCGCTGAACGCCGGGGTTCGATGGTGTGGGATGGTCGCGAGAATGATGATGGCGAGACGAGCGGAGGGATCGGTGGTGTGGCGAGTAATATAATGAGAGCATGGAGTTCATTGAGCGCCGGGCGGCGGATTGTGAGAGAGAAGATGAATTAGGGCATAAATTTCTTTATCTAATATGACTTTTTTTTTTATAAAAAACAATTTGGCTGAATAGGAAAGACAAATGAGACATTGAGGTAAGAGCCACATGAGTCGTGTAGAAAATTCATATAACCTCTTCATTGTATATAGTATTACTCATTGGGTTCTTGTTTTTAACTTTTTTTTTTTAATAAATTATATTAAATTACTATATATTTAACATGCGAATAGATGTGCATGCATTGGATATTTGCAGTAGATTATTTATAAATGGGTGCCGTCCAAACCATCCACTCAGAAGATCAATATCCCTAAATTTCGTTAAATTAGAGAAATAAAGTGTGAAATATTGTTTCCCTTTCATCATGCCAAAAATTTCGTTAAATTAGAGAAATAAAGTGTGAAATATTGTTTCCCTTCCATCATGCCAATACACAATTCTAATATAATCAAAATATATCAAACGAACTGAGATACCAATAAGAGTGGTAGAAATGGTAAAAAATTAAGTTGTTTAAATAAATAATTTAGAATTTAAATATTTTTCTATATAAAATATATTAATTTAAAAAATTATAGGACTTTTAGTATTTTATTTTAAAAAATAAATAGGTCAAAACAATAGTAATAGTAACAACAACAATAATTAAAAAATAAAAAACATTAAAATCGTAATCAATAAGTTAAAAAATTGATTCAATAGACATAAGTCATAGCTTTAGTACTACTCTCAAGTACTACATGAAAAAATAAAAAATAAAATACATACAACATTAAAATAAATAAACAATAATTATTAAAAGGTTTATATTTACTAAATCAATACCTACTCCCATAGAAATATTAAACCCTGGTCATGCATCCATCCAAACAATATTTTTCATTAGTTTCACATCCATAATTAGAAGAAAAACCAACACATGACATGTACAACAATTACTAATTTCTAAATAAAAAATTCATTTATTAAAAAAATATATAATTTTATGTTGACCTTAAAAAAATATAGAAAAATATACATTAAAAAAATATAAATATCAAAATAGTTCTACTATTTTATATTTTTCGTCTTTTTAATCTTTTTAATATAAAATCTGTTTTTTTTTAATTCTCGTATTTTCACATTTTCATCATTTATTTGTAAAATTTATTTTTTTGTTCTTATATTTACATATTTTTATTTTTATTTTTTGATTATTTCAGTTTATCAGTAAGATCAATAAGGTATATCTATTAATTGGAAAGATTGAAAAAATAAAAATGTGTAAATATGAGAACTTAAAAAAAAATAGATTTTATATTATAAAAATTAAAAAAACAAAAAATATAAAATAGAGGATTATTTTGACTTTAAAAAAAAAAAAAATCAACAAAGCCAACGCCGGGCCTTTCTCAAGTATCGGAAACTTCGAGAAACTCGGATCTTTATTATATTCGATAACTTCAACTCTCTCTTTAGAATCGATCGAAAGATCAGAGCTTGAGCTGTTGATCAGAGCCGGAGGCGATGGCTGTTGTTCTGGAGATCCAAAAGGAATATGGGTATGTGGTTCTCGTAGTGGTTCTCTACGCCATTCTCAATTTCTGGATGGGATTCCAGGTTGGCAAGGCCCGCAGGAAGTAAGTGATCTCTTTTTTACTTTTAATTCTTGCTGTTATTTCTCCAATTTTCAAGAAGCATATGATCATCGTCTTCATCTTAGGTACAAAGTTTTCTATCCCACCCTATATGCGCTGGAATCCGAGAACAAGGATGCCAAGCTCTTCAACTGTATCCAGGTTCTGACCGCCTTCTCTCTTTGTCCATCTTTATCTCCCTTTTGATTTTGTATGCAAAGTATCTGATGAAAATGGGTCCGGAGCAGAGGGGACACCAGAACTCGCTGGAAATGATGCCAGTCTTCTTCTTGATGACGGTGTTGGGAGGGATCCAGCATCCTCTCATAGCCGCTGGGCTTGGGTTGCTCTATGTCATCGCACGCTTCTTCTATTTCAAGGGTTACTCCACTGGAGTTCCGGATAACCGATTGAAGATCGGGTATGTTTGATTTTGCCCTAATTTTTCCTTCCAAAATTCCAATCTTTGATCTTTTTCCCCCCTTTTTTTCAATTGGGATTGTGATTTTTCAGTGGATTAAACTTTCTGGCGTTACTTGGGCTTATAATTTGCGCGGCTTCGTTTGGGATTAATCTTGTCCTGCGCGAACCTCTGGCGACGATTCCGTGAACTGAATGCATACATGAGAGAAAAGCAGTTTTTTTTTCTTTTAAAAAAAAACTTTGTTTTTAGTTTCTGTGTTTTGTTTATGTGTGAAAGAATAAACAATAGTTGCTTATGCTTGTTTCTATGCTTAAAATTTTCATGCTATTTGTGCTACCTTTTAATAATTGTTACTTGAGGCTTTTAATCTTAATTAAGTGGCTAATTTTCGTATGATGTGGAGAAAAGATTGTATAGTTGGTTACAATATTAACTAAATTAATAAGGGTGATTTATTTGGAAAATAAAAAAAAAAGATCTGAAATTAGCAATGCATGCTTTTACAAGTTCTTGGCTTCAAAAAGGGGGAAAAAGCACCAATATCATGCCATAGCCACTAGCCAGTCAAGCTCAGTTGGTATAAAAAAAAAGGGTCACTAATTAATGAGGTACATGGACTTAGACGAAGTCTTCAGTCATAATTAATGAGGAACACTGACTTGTCACTAATGAGCAAGAAAAAAGAAAAAGTAAACAATCTTATTTAATTATATATTAACTCAATATCATGATTTTTATCAGTCTACTCTATTATAATTCATGAGCGTCCTCATTATCCTCATCTTCTGACGTAGAAGAAGCTCCATTTTTTTCATAAACCTGTTTGATTATTGGATTGAAAACATGTTCCAATTCCTTCAACTTCTCTTCATACTCTTCCTTCTCAGCTGTCTGGTTTTCATCTAACCATTCCAAAGCTTCTTTCAGTTCACTCTCCATCTTGTCCTTATCTTCAGAGTCTAACTTGTCAGCAAGCTTGTCCCCATCATTGATACTACTCTTCATATTATAAATATAAGTTTCAAGCTTGTTCCTAGAATCAATCCTCTCTTTAACCTTCTTATCCTCCTCTGCAAACTCCTCTGCTTCTTTGACCATCCTGTCAATCTCTTCCTGACTGAGACGCCCTTTGTCATTAGTTATGGTGATGGATTTGCCCTTTTTAGCAGCTTTGTCTTGTGCTGTTACATGTAGTATTCCATTAGCATCAACCTCAAATGTGACCTCAATCTGTGGGGTTCCCCTGTTTGAAAACAAAACAAGAACATTGTTTACTTTTTAACTTATTAAGTTTTTTTTTCTGTTTCTATATCTCAATTGATTTACTGATAATTACCTTGGAGCTGGTGGAATGCCTGAAAGATCAAACCTCCCCAATTCACGGCAGTCTTTTGTCAGAGACCTTTCACCCTCATACACCTGTTTATAGATTTATCAAAACATAAGCTAATTAATGAAATTAATGAGAGGAAAAAAAAAACAATACAGTAAAACGAAAAAAACATACTTTGATTGTGACAGTAGTCTGCCCATCTTGGTAGGTGGTGAATATCTGAGACTTCTTCACAGGAATAACTGTGTTCCTGGGGATCAATTTGGTCATGACACCGCCAACAGTTTCAATTCCCAGACTTAGCGGTGCAACATCTAGCAAGAGAATTCCTGTAATATACATACACACTTGAGACAATGACCAGCATGTTTATTATTGAATTGAATATATAAGATAGTAAAAGAAGAAAAACAGACCTTCGGTTTCTTTACCGCCCTGACCACTGAGAATACCACCCTGAACAGCTGCACCATAGGCTACAGCTTCATCAGGATTGACACCTTTGTTAGGCTCCTTCCCATCGAACATGTCCTTAAGGAGTTGCTGCACCTTTGGGATTCTTGTGCTCCCTCCAACAAGAACAATCTCATGAATATCACTCTTCTTCAACTTAGCATCCTCCAATGCCTTCTTCACTGGTTCCATAGTCCTCTTAAAGAGATCCATATTAAGTTCTTCAAACCTGGCCCTTGTGATAGGCTCTGAGAAATCAACTCCATCAAAGAGTGACTCAATCTCCACCCGAACTTGGTGCTGGCTGCTCAGAGCTCTCTTAGCCCTCTCACACTCTCTCCTTAGTTTCCCAAGTGCTTTGTTGTCCTTGCTAATGTCCTTGTTGTACTTCTTCTTGATCAATTTGATGAAATAGTCCATGACTCTCTGGTCAAAATCCTCACCTCCAAGGTGAGTGTCACCACTAGTGGCCAGCACTTCAAACACTCCATCATCAATGGAAAGAATGCTAACATCAAAGGTACCACCACCAAGGTCATAAACCAAGATGTTGCTTTCTTTACCCTTCTTGTCCAGACCATACGCAATGGCTGCCGCTGTGGGTTCGTTTATGATCCGAGCCACGTTCAACCCTGCGATTGTTCCAGCGTCCTTGGTCGCTTGTCTTTGTGCATCATTGAAGTATGCTGCATGATCATTGTCAGGAAAATTTAAAACCAATATATATTTATATACATAGATGTGTACTATATAGATTTAGGCTATTAACCAACCAGGAACGGTGATGACAGCATGCTTAACAGGATGGCCAAGATAAGACTCAGCCGTTTCCTTCATCTTGGTTAGTATCATGGCACTAATCTCTTCCGGACTAAACACCTTCATCTCTCCCTTAACTTCAACCTCCACGTATGGCTTCCCATCCTTATTCACCAACTTATAAGGCAAAAACTTCATGTCCTTCTGCACCTCCTTGTCCTCAAACCTATAATAATATAATCAACAACACTAACAACCATCACATTAATTAACCATATATATAAGACCAAGTGATCAAAGTGCTACAAAACATTACCGTCGACCAATGAGACGCTTGATATCAAATATGGTGCGATGAGGGTTGAGTGGTGCCTGGTTCTTGGCTGCCTCACCGATGAGACGTTCATCATTATCGGTGAAGGCCACCCATGAAGGAGTGATCCGGTTGCCCTGGTCGTTGGCGATGATCTCCACCTTCCCGTTCTTGTACACGCCCACGCACGAGTAAGTCGTGCCCAAATCTATCCCCACTATCACGTTCTCTGATGCTGATGTCGTCGCTGCCAATCCTAACATAAACTCTGTGTATGTGTGCGCATGCATTATAGTATACACAAAACATAGGAAATTATAAGAATATATATATATTGGTAAAAAAATAATAATTAATATCTATAAATTAAGATAAAACACAACACCAAAGTTTGAAAATTAATAATACCTGAGAAGAAGAGGGAAAGGAACAAGACGGCCAATGTGGATGATGATCGCTTTGCCATGTTTGAGTTGTTTGTGCTTTATTTAAAGATTGTTGCTCACTTTGAGTTGAGGTGATGATGGTTGGGAGATGTGCATGAATATATATATAGGCACCGGGTACCGACTACCGAGTGGGTGTAGGATTTGCTAGGGTGTTCTGGCCAGTTTTCTGTTGCCACGTCACTTGATTGTATTATTTATATGCACGTTAATGAACCAATAGAAGTTGGCCACGTAGGTTCAACAAAGAACCTGAAGGTTCACGAATTGTTTCGCGCTCGGTGATGTATTATGGCGGTGTTGACACGTAGGTGAGGGCAATCATGGCCGTCCATATGATTTCAGGAGAAGTGGTCGGATATCTGACGGCTGTTGTTGAATGATGGTTTTATGCTGAGATTATCACCGGTCGGATGAAATTGGATGAGTGCTTATTTGGCTTTGTTGCTGAGATTATCGTCACGACTCACGAGTTTTTAATTTGAATTTGCTTTATGTTATGTGATAACTACTAATTCCTAAGTGGACAGAGATCTCGTTATTGTTCAAATTTAAATAGTATAAATATAGTCTTCTTACTGTAGTGATTGTCTAGAGAATATGAATTAAGGCGCATATATATATTATCACAAAATAAATAAATAAATAAATAAACAGATCACCCTTATTTTTGTGATATTATAATATTTTAAAAAGATTGAATAAACTTCATAATTCATTGAAGAAAAGGGGAGTGCATCAATTGAGACTACAATTTTTTTTTTTAATTGAGACTACAATTGATAAAAGCGGAACATTCCACTAATAATGAAGACCTTGAAAACATTATAATAAAAAAAGAAAAAAATAATAAAACAAAAAAAATAACATGAAAATTGATAAAGTAAAATTCTCATAATTTTAAGGGTATTGAATCATCGTGGAGAATTGCATTTCTTGTTAAGTCGCTCTCTATTCTTAATCATCTAGGTCTAAATTCAATTTTAGGAACTCTAAACTGTATTTTGCCATCACAGTTAAATTTTTTAGTCTGATTTTCTTCAAATCAAGTATTGTTAAAATTTATGACAAACAAATGAATAATTTTAACAATGATCATTTTTTGAGAAATTAAACATATTGGGCTGTGGACTAATAACAACAATATGATTTAATATAATCATTATATTGTTATAAATTAAATAATAAAACTACATGTTTAAATACTATCTATTAATAATTATATTTGTTGAAAAAATTTTAAATTATAGCATGTGATCACTAGCATTAGCATGAAGAAGACATGACCTTATATGCATAGTGAAAATGCCAAATTGACTAAATGGTAAAGAAGAAAGCACTTCAACGTTGACAAATGTTTCAACAGCTAAAATCATTGAAGAAAATTAACTGGTAGGCATAACTTATTTTAGTAAATAAGTCAATACCAATAGGATCTAAAGTTTTGATCAAGAGGACAAATGTTTAATTTAAAATTATTAGTCTTCAACCGGGAATGATAAAAAAAAAAAAAAGTTATAGAAACTTCAAGTTACAGTCACCCTGCTATTTGACCACCATTAATAACAACTTGCTACATTGAAATTTGCATACACAATCTACGAATAGCTTTCATATATATTAAAAAAAAAAAAAACTTATTAACTGTAAAGTCTTAATAGCTAAAAATCTATTTTGAAACTCATTTTTATACTGTTTTAATCTGCAATGTAGTATCTTTGAACTCTATTTTATGTGGTTAGTCCATGTTCCATAGCATCATGTATTAATGACCACGTGTTCTTAAAATAAAAAACCGTAAACAAATATAAGTATATAACCACTCTTTTGTTCAGCGTTTTTTACAAATATTATATATCACATGAAATGAGAGTATTAAGAGAAAGAAATATTATAAAACATTCACCTATTATAACTTAACTCCAACTAAGTACTAAATAAAAAGATTATTGATGTTGATAAAAATTATTCTTGTGATTTTTTTTTATATAAAAAATTTCTTTTATACTTTTGAGCTAGAGTAATGATTACACTTAAATTTCCATCTCCTTTGATGAACCTCTTTGGCATAAATTAATGATGTGGTATTGTCGGCATGGTAGGAATCAAAGTGCTTTATAATGTCTCAAGTTATCAAGATCATCCTCTTATTCACACAAATGTAACTTCAGTATTTACTTGTGTTCGAAGAAGAAGATAATCACTATTTTAGTTGCTAAATACATGAATAATTGCTTTTTAGCTGCTAATTACACTTCTTGTATGGTCTGTGCTGCTCATGCATTCAGTTTGCATTTGATATATAATTACTTGTTCAGTATTTATTTTTTTTATTTTTACGGAAAACTCAAAACATTTCATTTAATTACATTTATAAAACTATATATATTGACAAAATAGATAAGTCATGTAATCAGTGCGTGCATAAGGCCAAAAAGTGAATATCCAGCTATGCACTCTCACATGAGGATGCAGGGCTCAAGTGACAAATTCGAGTCCACGCCAAGAATCCATTACCACTATTTTATTATCGAAAAAATAAAAGTGAATATCCAGCTATGCACTCTCACATGAGGATGCAAGGCTTAAGTGACAAATTCGAGTCCACGCCAAGAATCCATTACCACTATTTTATTATCGAAAAAATTTAAACTCAAAACAATAATTTTTTGTGGAAATTGCCAAAATAACCCCCTAAGTTTCTAATATTTCCAAAAACACCCTATTAATTTGGGAATCCCTAAAAACCCCTTCCTTTTAAATACAATGAATTTGAAACCCCTCAAGCATTTAATGGAGTTAGTTTTAAATTTTTTGGACGAAATTATCCCTTGCATGGGAAGTTGTGGCAAGTGAGAAGTGGTTTGACCATAACGCCCTTTGCTGCAATAATTTTTTCTCTTTAATAGGAATCCGTTTTTTTTTCTTGGTTAATCCCCAGAGAACACCATTATTGGTGCTGTTTTTTTTTTTCTCTCTTCATCTCTTCATCTCTTCGGTTTTTTTCCTTTTTTTCAAAGTTGTCGTTACTGGACATCTTACGTAGGGATTGGACCACTGCCTCGAATGAGAACTACCATTCAACTCTTCGGCATTTCATTAGTTTTCGCTCCAAGGTATTGAGCGAGGTGGATGCCGTTGAAGATGTTGTCGAGTTTCCTTTTGTTTTTGATATTCGTGGGTTTCTTTTTTTAGTTTGATTTCTAAAGTATTCTATTAGAAAGAGAAATTTTTCGATTTCATGGTGTGATTATTGGATGATCTTGTAGTTTGTAGGAAGATTTTTCGGCAAGAGTTTTGTTTGTTTTTCATTTTCGTTTGTGTACATAATCAAAAGCGATAATATTGTGTTGAAGGAGATTTTTCGATTCTTTAGCAATTTCATTGTGATGTCCGACTCGATCCACATTTGTCTAGGACGGCCAGGTTTAATTTTGAATGTAAATATTGTTATTTCTGTTTAACTATCTATTGTTTTATTTAAGTTTCAAAATTCATGTTTAAATATCAATGTTTCTGTTTAACTACGATAGTTTCTATTTAAATTTCATCATTTCTTTTTAAATTTGCATTTATTTACGAAAACGATTTTCATAAATAACAAGCAAATTGTATAATAATATGCGATAGTTTGTGACAAACATATGTAACGAATATGAGTTATCATTTATGCTTAGTTGGCGATAATTTCTTTGCAAGATCTACGATTGTGTCCTCACTCGTGGTAGTGAAGTGGGTTTTTTAAATGGTTAGTGCCTACAAAACGTTGTCTGACATACAATAACAAAACTTCAAAATGATCTAACGAGTAAGGAAGGCCTACTAAACCGTCACGGTGGCCCTGAGGATGGACGGATACGCTCGTAGAATCCGAATACCTACTAAAATCATTTCTGTTTAAACTGAAACTAGATATATTTAAACAGAGACATAACATTTTAAACAGAGACTTGATAAATTTAAACGGAAACATTTATGCTTAAAGAAAAAAATTGTATAATTTTTAAGCGGAAACAAGGACATGACAATAATAGTTGAGAAAAAAACATAAGTTTTATCGCGAAGCGGGATAATTAATCAATAATTAACTTGTACAACTATATTTATGTTTAAATATCATTGTTTCATTTTAAATTTGCGTTTGTTTATGAAAACGATTTTCATAAATAACGAGCAAAATGTACAATAATATGCGATAGGTTGTGGCAAACATATGTAACGAATATGAGTTATCATTTATGCTTAGTTGGCGATAATTTCTTTGCAAGATTTACGATTGTGTCCGCACTTGTGGTAGTGAAGTGAGTTTTTTAAATGATTAGCGCCTACAAAACGTTGTCCGACATGCAATGACAAAACTTCAAAATGATCTAACGAGTAAGGAAGGCCTACTAAATCGTCAAGGTGGCCTTGAGGTGGGACGGATATGCTCGTAGAATATGAATACCTACTAAAATCATTTCTGTTTAAACTGAAACTGGATATATTTAAACAGAGACATAACATTTTTAAAGCAGAGACTTGATAAATTTAAAGCGGAAACATTTATGCTTAAACAAAAATCGTATAATTTTAAACGAAACAAGGACATGACAATAATAGTTGAGAAAAAAACATAAGTTTTAAGCGGGGAACCGGGATAATTAATCAATAATTAACTTGTACAACTATGTTTATGTTTAAATATCATTGTTTCATTTTGAATTTGCGTTTATTTACGAAAACGATTTTCATAAATAACGAGCAAAATGTACAATAATATGCGATAGTTTGTGGCAAACATATGTAACGAATATGAGTTATCATTTATGCTTAGTTGGCGATAATTTCTTTGCAAGATCTACGATTGTGTCCGCACTCGTGGTAGTGAAGTGGGTTTTTTAAATGGTTAGTGCCTACAAAACGTTGTCCGACATGCAATGACAAAACTTTAAAATGATCTAACGAGTAAGGAAGGCCTACTAAATCGTCACGGTAGCCCTGAGGGTGGACAGATACGCTCGTAGAATCCGAATACCTACTAAAATCATTTCTGTTTAAACTAAAACTAGATATATTTAAACAGAGACATAACATTTTAAACAGAGACTTGATAAATTTAAACGGAAACATTTATGCTTAAAGAAAAAATTGTATAATTTTAAACGGAAACAAGGACATGACAATAATAGTTGAGAAAAAACATAAGTTTTAAGCGGAAATTGCGATAATTAATCAATAATTAACTTGTACAACTATGTTTATGTTTAAATATCATTGTTTCATTTTAAATTTGCGTTTGTTTATGAAATCGATTTTCATAAATAACGAGCAAAATGTACAATAATATGCGATAGTTTGTGGCAAACATATGTAACGAATATAAGTTATCATTTATGCTTAGTTGGCGATAATTTCTTTGCAAGATCTACGATTGTGTCCGCACTCGTGGTAGTGAAGTGGGTTTTTTAAATGATTAGCGCCTACAAAAGCGTTGTCCGACACTGCAATGACAAAAACTTCAAAAATGATCTAACGAGTAAGGAAGGCCTACTAAATCGTCGAGGGTGGCCTTGAGGGTGGGACTGGATCACGCTCGTAGAATTCGAATACCTACTAAAATCATTTCGTTTAAACTTAAACCGGGATATATTTAAACGAAACTTGATAATTTTAAACGGAAACATTTATGTTTAAACAAAAACCGTATAATTTTAAACGAAGCAGGGGATATGATAAGGATAAAAAGTCTTCCAAAGTTTGTTTCAGAAAAAAAAAGAAATGTAAAAAAAAGTTGGGCATACGATGTGATTAGAGCGTTTTTTTCCCACCATTTTTAAGAACGATGATGGAATTTCACAACATGGACCCAATCCATGTGACCTACAAGGGGTAAAAAGGAAGTAAAATGATAAAGGAAGGGTTGTCCGCGGTATTCATAACTTGCAGGGGTTATTTGGGAAATTTTAAACAGTGTAGGAGGTAAATAGTAATTTTTCCTAATTTTTTTTAATTTATGTTTTGAGTACATAGGACGGGCCGCTGAGCTGTCATAAAATCTAAATATCAATTTAAGAAGTATTGTTGAAACTACAAACTCTCGCAAAGATAAGTTATCTTGCAATAGATCAAATCAATGTAAAAACCACAAAAAAAGAAATGATATGCATAAGCCAAGAGGACATTCATTAACTTCAGATACATCCAATATATGCAAAAGAGCCTTAAATTAATAAACGGATGGCAAGCGATCCAACCATCATCACCACCCATCTCTCTCTGTCTTTCTCTTTCTCATTCTCATTCTCATTCATCAAAAACTAAATCATGGTTACTGTATCTCTCTCAAAACTCAGCTCCTCCCACTGCTTCTGCTTCAGCTTCAGCTTCTGGCACATCACCTACCTCTCCTCCATCTTCTGGATCGCTGCTTACTTGCATCACTCCCTTTTCCATTTCTCAACTAGTACTACTCTTCTACTACCATCAGCTGATGATCCCTGCTCCGGCCGCTACATCTACATCCACAACCTTCCCTCCCTCTTCAACTCTGACATTCTCTCCGACTACCTCAATGTCAACCTCTCCTACACCAACATGTGCCGCTTCATCTCCAACTCTGGCCTTGGTCCTCCTCTAACCAACCATTCCATAATCAGTAGTAGTGCTCTCTACTCCACCGACCCTTACTCCCTTGACCTCATCTTCCATAACCGTATCAAACATTACCACTGTCTCACCACTAACTCCTCCCTCTCCTCCGCAATCTTCATTCCCTTCTATGCCGGCCTTGACTTTGGCCGCTATCAATGGGACTATAACATTTCAGTCCGTGATTCACTTCCCATTCAACTAGCTCACTGGTTGTCTTCCACACCTGAATGGCATGTTCTCGGTGGCAGAGACCATTTTATGGTGGCCGGTAGAACCACATGGGACTTCCGAAGATTCAAAGATGAAGACAATCTCTGGGGTAACAAGCTCTTGCTTTTGCCTGAAATGCACAACATCTCAACCTTAGTGTTTGAGTCTGATCCATGGGATTCCAATGACATTGCAATACCATATCCCACTTACTTCCATCCTTCCAATCACACTGAGCTGGTGTCATGGCAAGACAGAGTCAGAGGTTTGGAAAGGCAGTGGCTTTTTGCTTTCGCCGGTGCACCTCGGTTGAGCTCAGACTCAATCCGTGAGCAAGTTATCAACCAGTGCCGGGCTTCAGCCAAGTGTAACTTGCTTGAATGTGGGTCTGGACTCAGTGAGTGTCACTCTCCGGTCAGTATCATGGCCTTGTTTGAATCAGCTTCATTCTGTTTACAGCCACCGGGTGACACACCAACGAGGAAGTCAGTGTTTGACGCCATGGTGTCTGGTTGTGTGCCAGTCTTTTTTGATCGAAGAACGGCGTATGATCAGTATACTTGGTATTTACCAAGAGAGCATGAAAAGTATTCAGTGTTTATAGAGGAAGAGGAGGTGAGAAGAGGAGAGGTGAGTATAGAGAAGGTATTGAGTGAGTACAGTGAAAAGCAAGTGAGAGCAATGAGAGAAGAAGTGGTGAGATTGATACCGAGGTTGATCTATGGTGATCCACGGTCACGACCGGAAGGTTTCAAGGATGCTGTTGATGTGGCTGTTGATGGTGTTCTCAGGAGGGTTGGCAGGTTGACATGAAGAAGATGATTGGTTGTGATGAAGGGGACGTATGTGGTCATACCATGAACAGGATGATGATAACGGTGAATATGATGTTTTGATATGAGGACAAAAATAGTTTCTTTTTTTGTTATATATATATATATATACTTTTGGAATAAAGGGAATTTTTATTTATTATGTTTTGTTTTCATTGTAATTTTGTTATGTATGGGAGTTTTGGAATGGCTCTTTTGTATTGTTTGTTTATGGCCACAGATACATGTCATATTAATAATAAAAATGATTTTGGTTTGATATATGTATGTAATTAGTTTTCAGATGAAAATATTATAGGGGGATTGAAGGGGAAATCTGGAAGGAGCTCCTTTGCTTTGAACACCTGGTCCAAGAGAAATTATGAAGGTTTTGGACCCCATTGAATGAGTGGGCCCACTAATAAATATATTACTATATGGTTGGGAATTAAGGATGTATAGTAAAGTAGGATTAATAATAATAAAAATGAAAATGAAAATAAATGAAGTTTTGTCATATGAATTTTTTTTAAAAAAAGGTTTTTGGGAACTGATAAATATGAATTTTTCTAATAAAAATAATAAATATGGAAAAGAAATAATAAAAAAAAAGTTACTATCTGAATTTTATGAATTTGAGGTAAATTTTGAAATATTTCAAAATTTTTAAAAATTAACATCTTATATAGAATAAATTCATTTCTAGAATTTCTTTTGTTTTTGAAACAATTATTTACTTTTAAATCAATGTGATAACAATATTAAGATGATAAAGTGGAAACAGATTATTAATTACAAATATTTTTTATCTCATCTGATAGTGTATGCAAAGTCACTACTACTCTTTATTTTTCGGGATTCAGACAGTGGCCACTAATTTAATTTTGATATATATATATATATATATTACAATGAATCGAAATATTTTAAAATAAATAGTTGATACACAAATTATGAAAAATCTCACTAATAATTCCACAATAATTTTGTTAATTGTTTGAGGTAAAGGTTGCAATCATGCATTTAAGTTTGGAAATGTGAATTTATTGTGGAGGTGGGTCTATCATGATCTGATGTCCGCAAAAGCTTTGCTTTGCAGGACAAGAGTCACAACTCACAAGACGCAATATAGATACCCTATGCTTTTAGGGTAGCTTAGTTTTTTTTTCCCACCGACAAAGGAATATAATCCATGCCAACTTATGTGTGTATATATATATATATATATTATATAGGCAATACATCACCTACAATTCTACAAATGTAGAGCTTCTGCAGTTATAAAACAAAAGTACAAATAAGATGAATAGATATGATTTGTTATATTACTGTTGTGATTGTGATTGAAAGATGTGAGAAAAATATTATCTATCTTATTTTTCATGATTTTTAGCATTTTTATTCTATTTTGTATTATTTATAATATTATTTATAAATTAATGTTAATTAAAATGAATGATTTAAAATCGTTGGATTGAAATTTAATAATTAATAAACAAATAATTCATAGAAAACTTATCTAAAAACGTTTGTGGATGACTGATCTCACACACACATATATATATATATATATATATTTATATATAATATCACTAGATTGCCCAGTACATTAGGGCCTTTTAAGTTCTAAGATTTTGAAAATAAACCTGACGCATTAATTTTGATGAATATAAAATGGACAGTATGTGAAATGCTATTAATTTTATAGTCATAAATATGGTTCATAATGATCTTTCTTTGTTTTGAGTCTTTTGACACGGTGGTATTTCTCGTGGGTACTTTATTTAACCAGTTATTCACTGATTCCATACAACCGCCCCAAATTTATTCCACAAACTTATTTTTATAAAATTTTGTTAATTAAGTAATTATATTTATTCGTTAACTTCAAAAAAGTTGCTAATATTAATAAATAATAATTATTATTGGTTAATCAAAAAGAAAATTTTAATTTTGATTAATGTTCAAATCAATCAAAGATCGGGTCATATAAATTGTCCTTACTGAGCAACTATCAAAAACAATTCTCTGAAACAAACATGTTTCCTTCGCAACAAAACACAACCCAAATTTTTGTATTTGGTTTCTCTATTGTAAATTGTAATATAATTGAGCGTTTCATCAAAAAGAGAGCAGAAACTTTATGAATATATTTTCTTTCACCGGCTCATCATCCATATGAACACACTAATTTCAGGAGAAAAAAACATGAAGATGGATCAAGAGTCAGAATTCATAGATGCCCTTCTGGTTGATGGAGAAAATGTGTGCATCTTTCCCAGGCATTCTATCTTGACCAGAAATTAATTGGGTGCAGGTGCTTCATCTTCAGGTTCTGGTGGCGGTGGCGGCACCACCGCAAGACGTCTTTGCCGCTCACGAAGATAAAGAACAGTTAACAGGCAAACAAAGAGCGTCAAAATAGTTACGTTGCCCTCGTCCATTAGAACTTCCTCTACCCATTCCTCAATCCTTGGAAACAGATCAGGGAGTGCATCAATCATGCCAACCTGAAACATAACAATGTGTTTCCTTTTGTTACAAAGAATCATGTTTGGAAACATTCAAACTCTGTGTTGAAAACATCAAGATGACTCAATATGAGATCATGTCAGAAACTGGAAAAAATTTTAAAATAAGTTATGGTCATGGATGGGCAATTTTAATTGGAAATTGGCAGCCAATATTTCTGCATATGTTACTGTCCCTTTAATATCCAAAACTAGTTCACATGTCAAAGTTTCTGTCTGGGCTATGAAGGATCTAAAATCACATTATAGGCAAATCAATTAAGCAATTGGAGCAATAAACCACACCCAAGGGACCAATCCCTACTATTTGAGCCATTTAAGTGACACAGGAGATGACATCTGGGCGAACTATGTTGGGTACCTCTTTAACCGTCTGAACAGGAAGATAAACTACTCTATGTGATTCATCCGCAAGCTGATAGGGATGATTCTAAGATGAGGGTAATTAATCCAAAACTTATTAGTCATGTACCTGTTAACTAACCAAGCAAGAAGATGAGACATTTTATATGACCTCAGAAAACTACTCCAGAAAAACACTTGCATTGTAGAGGGATTGAATAATGGGGCAAATCAAAGAACCATACCATGAAGCTATCAGCATAGTTCTTCCTGATCCACAAGCTCGCCAGTGCTAGTGAAACAGGCAACTTTGCAGCTGGATCATTCTCCAGAGCCTGATCATAATACCGTTTTGCCAAGTGAAGATCAAATGGTAACCCTTGACCATGTTCATGCATGTAACCAAGGTTGAACATGGCTTGAGCATTGGATTGTGATTGGGCATGCATATAAGCCTCTGCAGCACGCTCATAATCTCTCCCAGTACCCTAGATGAGAACATGAAAACATGAGATCAACTATAAACAAATGCAGAAGTTAAAATAGAAAAAATATAATCTGACATGATAGAATCAATTCGAAGAAAATAGATGCAGATTTATGCAACAGATCATCTGCTTCAAATTTCAACGGTGCTACAATTTGATATGTCTATTGTTGCCTATGAGGTCAACCTTCATTAAAGAAACATAACTTCAATCCATACATAAAAACATCCCAATGAAAATGCAACTTGATAAAATTTTTCTCAGTGGTAATATGAATCAGCTATATGAAATGATAGACATTATCAAATGGACAGTTGCAGGTGCAGAGATTGCTGCACTTAGATTACTACTGGCGTAACACAGTCCATGCGGAATGCTTCCTTTGAATCTAGATCGATCCTGGAATGCAAGAGGTTCTACAACAAATCCAAACTACTGATCAACTCTAGCCTTTGTTCTAGCTACTGTTGACTGAGCCCACAACATCAACTCAATTCAGCAATTGTAATTAAAAAAAAAAAAGTTCTAAGATGCTTCCCAAGCTTGACAGGAACCAAGATCCATTTGGGCCAACTACTGAACCATGCACACTTAAGAAGAAATCCTCCACTCAGGTATTTGAATTCATAGAAAAATCTTGGAGTGAAAAAAAAAATGTTTATTCTGAGCTGCAGGTAACAGAACTGAGTTGGCACCATTAGCATTTGGTCAGAAAGAATAGAAAAATCACTAAGAAACATAAATCAGGCACAATACCTTGTTAACAGAATTTATAGCTCATGCATGATAAGGCAATCCCAAGAGGTATCATTATTCAACAAATTTTGAACAGTATTTAGTTGCTTTGCAGAAAATTTGTTCAATTGTTCAAAATTAGCATGTAGGGTTAGATAACATGCTCAATCAAAAGATGCATACCCGTCCATAGTAATAAGCATCCCCAATCAGCAAAGCAGCATGTTCATTACCCTGTTCCGACGCTTGCCACCACAAAGCATGCGCCCGAAGATGCCTTTCTTGGTCTGTACAAAACCCAGATTCTCCTATGCACATACTGTGTTCACCATATCTATCAAGGATCCATGCAGCATTGCTTTGTGCTACCTCATATCCCAGTTCGGCCATTCGAGAGTACAGCAGCAAGGCTTTTCCCACATCACCTTTTAAGTACGCCTCCAAAGCCCATCTCGATAGAGAGCTCCAAGGCCCCCTTTCTGCTACAGTCTTGTACAAAATTGTAGCCTGATGAACAAATAAAGAGAAAAGGTACTAAATGATCTAGCATTCAGCAGAGACAAAACAGGGGTTTAGAAAAGTTTTAGATCAAAGATCCAGTTGAAAAAGAGCAAAATTTAAAAAGTTATTACATCTCAACAATAATTTGCCAAATGAATTCTATAGAGGTTATATATAACAACTCACTATAATTATATGAGCCATAATATCTTATTTTAACAGTCTATTCTCTTATAAAAGATGTATCCATGTTTCTACAGACACACATGGCTCTTGTACAATATTGCTTTGGTCCATGATTCACAATCTCTCATGTGATAGCGAACTACATGTTCAATGTAGATATGACTAGCCCATTTCAACTGTTCTGATTTGTTACCTTAAGTAGTTCTACATATTTGTATAGAAGCATTTCTTTTTTCTAAATGTATAACCTGAAACAAGAGATTAAATTGCATACTGAGGCATTTTATTTTGCAGCTTGACAAGTAATCACATAAAACACGAGTAGATGTCCAGGAAAAAATTAAGCTCTTATAGTTTTATGTTAAACTAAAAGTTCAATGCTCAAATATAATTGGATCGGAAAAACACCAACAATAAATTCACTGATTCACCAAACTCCAATGTCCATGACACTCATCATGTAATTGCCATTTCTATAGCTGGCTATTAACCACACAGCAAACTAATAGAATTACTGAAGATTTGTTTTAAAGGATGTTTATGTAATAACAAGAAATCTAACAGCTAATAGGTGACTGATACGATATATACCATTTGAGTTTGTCTGGGAAATCAAGCAAATAGGCACAAGCCTTTAAAATTCCTCCATAATCAGAAATACAGTATGCAGAATCCAGAAACCAGAAGTTTGTTTCTGTGAATCTTGTTCAACTTTGAGCAGAACTCAAAAACAAAACAAAATAGCATAATTAAAAAAATATTTTTTGCAACAGATTCCTAAAATCTAATAGTTACAGCATATGCATTGACAAACTTTGGCTTTATATAAGAAACGCGCCACAAGTTGTTTCCAAATAAATTGATAAAAATTTAAAATATTTAAACTCAGGTCTACCATTTATGAGGTGAGAAACTCCTTTAGGAATCCCCAAAACAAGATAGGGTAAACATTGTCATCAACAACTTTGATTACAAAGAAGAGCACTAAAAAGACTATGAAAAAAAGGTATATTAACAAATAAAGTTTCAAAATGTCGGGGAGAAATAAGTTGTTGTTAAATGAAGAACAAATAAATGAGACTTAAATACTGTGGAAATGTGTGTACCATTTGAATATTCTTCTTAATACCAATGCCTTTTTGGAACATCTTTGCCACTTGGAAGATGGCCTTTGGTTGGCCAGCATTAGCTGCGACAAGGAAATACTTACAGGCTGTAACCACATCCTTTTTTACACCAATACCCTTGAGATACAATACACCAAGGTTATAGTGTCCTCCTGCTTCCTTATTTTCCGCAGCCTTCTCAAAGAACTCTTTTGCCTGCAAGAAATATTTGTCATTGAATACTAGGATATTCAAAATTGAGCAGAAGACTCAAGTTTAAATCTACAATTTGTTCAACAAGGACACAGGTGTCAGATATGGCAACATTTTTAAGTTAATAAATGACAAGATGAGAATATATATAATTATATGTCTAAGCAAGAAAAAGTAATTTCAAATATATGAAAGGGCATATGCATCTGTGTAAGTAAAAAAATCAATTAGTTCACAATGCAGTCCGACATTTAATTATTAATGCGCCCTGAGTGGGTATCTTCTTATAAACATTAAATTCTGTACTTTTGCACCTCCTCGTAAAAGAGAGATCAAAATAAGGGCATACCGCCACAGAGAAGTCCTAGGGTTTCATCTTTTTACTGTAGAATTCATTAGGTTGCATTTCTAGCCGAGCTTATCTTTTAATGCTGACTAACTTAATTTGGTTGAGTTTGGAGTCTAAGATTATTTTGTTTGCCCCACAGATTCAAGGTTACTTTAAAAGCCTTTGAGTTGCTTATTTTGTCAGAAGAGTGGTGCTCAAGCAAAATTGAAGGATTCACATTTACAAGAGGATTATGATAAAAGATTTAGAACATTTCATTTTTCTGTTATTGCTTTCATCCCTCTCCACCAATTTTCTTCCTCTTTGCAAGATCTTCTCTATACTCTTACATATATATATATATATAATATATATACACGTGCACATATCATAGCTTGAAATACCAGTCATTCGTAAGTAAATGCAGATTAATAATAACTCAAATGGGCACCTTCAACAAAAGTATCTAAATAACTCACCATGATCTTTTGTGGTCATCGAATATGAAGGGGATACCACGACTATTTTTTTAGCCCAACCCTTTTATACCTTTAAGCATAAGTAGAAAATATCAGCAAAATCAGAAGAAAATTGTGGTTGTTTCATCGGAAAATGGGCTCTTCTTCTCAAGATTTCTAAAAAGATGGAGCATCAACAACAGCTAGGTCTAGAGGAAAGTTGTAAGCGCTTCTTACACTATTTTGGAAATCTTTGTCAGCTAATCCTCTTAATAGTTTTCACCACACAGTAGGGGCATGGGGATGTAAAAAGGAAAAACATGTAATAGCGGATTCGGAATTGAGAGAATCTCTAGTAAACAACGGTCTTGGGTTGGAATAAGGGCATCGATTGTTATTCGAAATATTGTTGATATGAAAATGATGAATGGAAAAAGAGAAGCCCTTTATCTAGCGCGGATGTAGCCATGTGGATCAAGGCGGTTGGCCAGCCTTCACAACAACTAAAAGATCCAGTCCAAGAACACAGCAGCCATTCTAGGATTCCATTTCTCAATACCAAAAAGTTCGGTAGAGCCAAATCTAAGTGTTACGTAAGCGGCCTGTAGTATGAGTAGTTATGAACCCGGTGAAGTAATATCAAGCTCAAGAGCTTATTACCCTAGGTTGGAAAAAGTTGATAGGATTCTTTTCTTTACGTCCTCATGTGACCATACAAGAGGGACATGGGGACATAAATTCAAACCTCCACACTCTTTAGCACAAGATTTTGTCTCCTGTCTCTACCATTTCACCGAATAAATGCATGCCCAAGAAAATGTACATTGTAAAAAGTATTTATTAGTGACATTCAATCTAAAAAAGTTTCACCATAGTACAATACACTATAAAATACTGGGGAATCCAAAAATTTCATCCCTGAGAAATGTCTTGAAGCATAATAATAACATGACATGCAAATGAAAAAGGTTGGTTCCATGGATGAAAATGAGAGAGCAACAAGAATATGCAATCACAGCTAAAGCATTAATGCATATGTTAATATTTGAAGTATATATCAATCTATGTGATCTTGTTCATGTTCAAAATTCAGAATTTGGCAGATCTGAACACTAACAGCAGCATAAATCCTCGCTAACATTTCACCAAGGAGAATAAATTGAAATGGGAGATGCATACTTCGTTATCATTGAACTATCACTATTTTGACTTCTATAGTCCATGAGAATCATCCATGCTATTTGGCATTCACTAAAATCCTTACAGCACTAGATATAAATGACAAGTTTGATGAAAAACTTACTTTGGTTAAATTCTTCTCCACTCCATAACCTTTAACATAGAGATACCCCAAGCCGTTGTAGGCAGAATAATGCTGCTGCCTTGATGCAAGCTTGAGCCACTCAAAGGCCTTGGTATAATTCCTCTCCACTCCAGCACCTCTAGCATATATCTCCCCAAGCAGTTCCATCGCTCTGGGTTCCCCTTTGTCCACGGCTTTTGAGAACCAAAACAATGCCCTGGCATGATCCCTCCTCACTCCCCGCAGACCGTAATAGTACAGCACCCCAATTCGGTACATAGCAGCAGCGTTACCCTTCTGAGCTTGATACTCTATGATCTGGAAGTCCTCGTCATCTTCCCCCCGAGACTTCCTCAACCCATCCTTGTTCTCTTCAGTCCCACTGTGGATTCTAACGGGCTCAATCACCGGTGGCTCCTTCGATATAAGGAAGCTCGCCACCGCCGCCTCTGCTAGCTCCGCATAGTGTTTCACCGCTCTCTCCGGCATCTGCACATGCTCACCAGCTCAATAGCTTGCTAACAAGCTCAAAATTTTAAGAATTCCTACATTAGGGCATACTCACATCCTGACGGAAATATGTATAAGCGAGGACCATCTTGGACTGCATGTTGCCGGCCTGAGCAGCAAAGTAGTGATACAAATGAGCTTTAGCGCGGTTCTTGGCACGCATACAACCAGTGGAAAAGACGAACCCGAGCGCAGATTGAGCGTGGGGGGAGCCAGCGAATGCGGCGGTCTCAATCACGGAGATAGCTTCATCCATGGCGGCGGTGTCGCCGGAGCTCGAAGCTGAGATCAAGGATCGAACGCCGGAGAAGTAGAGGGAGTCGGAGGAGGAGTTCAGGGCGGAGGACGAAGAGGACGGCTCGAAGATTGGGCGCCATGAGCCAGGATCGAGGTCATCCTCAGAGATCGCATCGGGTTCGCCGAATTCTTCCCAATCGGGGGCTGAATCCTCGACGGATTCAGCGTCGGCAGACGCGGAGCCGTCGACGAGATCTTCGTTGTGGATCACGAGGATGAAGGGGCGGACGGATAGGGAGATCGGAAGGAGGACGAGAGCGAGGAGAAGGACGAAGAGAACGCCGCGCGGATGCATCGTCGGAGAGAGAACCGTATCGGAGATGGACGCGAAGCGGAGTGAAGAAGACGAGAGAGATGGACCATCTGGCGGCCGAACAAGCACGCGCACTGTAAATGCGTAATAACAACCGTTGGATTTATCTTATGTGCTTTTATGTTTTGCATCTCAAGGCAGACTTTCATGGCGTCACAGAGTTGACGTGGCGTTAAGAGATTGGATTATTTATAATGAATTTGGAGATTTTAGGATTTTTTAAAACTACTGAGGTGTAATTGGGGAAAAAAATTTCTTGGTTGAGTTTTACTGTAACAAGGAAATTCTGGCATAACCTGAGGGGAGGAGATTCAGATATGCTGGTGTGGTTTGGATGCATTACAAAAATCATCATCATCAGTCCCTGAGAAATCATCTGAATTATGCTTAAACTCATTACTTGTTTGTTGTCGAGCTGTTTATAATACATTAAAATTAAAATTCAAGGTTTTTTTTTAAATAAGTTTTGTAACTATATTACACAAATATATAGATATATATACACAAATAGAATAAGTTTTTGATGAAGAGTAGTTACAATAAATACACAAATAATCATCTCTTATTCGCATACAAGCAGTTGGTCTATGACATATGTCCTTATTCTAATGCTAACACAAAAAGGAAAACGCACACAGTCTGACACTACACTCACACATACATGTATTGATCATCACATCATTTGGAAGTGAGACCATCAATTATTGAGTGAATACATGCATATCAGAAGGACTACTAAAATTACATAAAATGGTAAAATTTTATAAAGCGTTATTGAACATTTGAACTCTTAGACATATAATCCTAAAATTATGTGAATTTGCATAAACTACTAAAAACAAACCAACACTCACATTTGATTTATTTTTTAACATGTACATGTAAACCCTTTACATAATTAAAAAGTAAAAACCCCACATTTTTATTTTTTTTAAAAAAAAATGAGAAGTACATGTTTCTATGACACATGAGTTGATTACAATATTACCCATGAGTTAATTCATTCAATAAGGATTTAAACCCTCGCCACTCTACACGTCACATCGAACATTTTATTTTGATGTCACTAACCACTTAAACCAAATGATTTTGCCAAGAATCTCACATATATGTTTATAAAAACTTACTTAAACTGCCATATAGTATTGACCTATATATATATATATATATATGATATATATGATATATGTTAAGTATTGAACAATATATATATATATATACATATTCTTTGAATATAATAGATTCATCATGCTATTATTAAAAACAACACAGCAAATCCCAAGCCCACACAGAGAAAGCACCTATTCTCCACTGATGCATCTCCACCACCATGAACTTTCCTTCCATTAACCCTTGAACACTCCACATCTAGTGGATGTCCACAAAGAAACTCATTTCCAAGGTAAGATGATTTATCAAATGTTGAAAGTTGTCCTGCTGAAGGTATACTTCCAGAGAAATTATTGTTTGACAAGTTGAGATGACTGATGAAACTCATGCTTGACATGCTTGATGGAATGTTTCCAGAGAAACCATTGTTTGATAAGTCTAGAGAAAGAAGGCCATGCAGAGCACCAGTGTTTTGAGGAATTTCCCCACTCAAACTGTTATCTGAAAGGTCTAAGACAAGAAGCCCAGTGAGGTTTGTCAAAGTCTTAGGGAAATGCCCTGAAAGTTTGTTTCTGGATAGATCAATGCTCACTACAAGTGACAGAATTTTGGTGAACTCTAGTAGATTACTAGTGCTGCTAAGTTGCATTGAGAAGTGCTCTTCATAATCATTTCCAAAGAGCAAGTGTTGATTCATCTTTGGAGAACTAGTCATGGCTTTGAAGTTTCCAAAACTCAGAGGAATGTGGCCTTGGAAGTTATTATCTGCAAGATCAAGGACCTGCAAGGAACTCATGTTTGAAAGCTGTGGTGGAATCTGGCCAGAAAACATGTTGGACTTCAACCCAAGAATCCTGAGCTTAGGAAAGCTCCATGCAAACCAAGTTGGGATGACACCATGAAGCATATTGTCTCTAAGATCAAGAGTTTCTAAACTGGAGCAGTTCTGCAAAGATTGTGGGATTTTTCCTGATAGCTTGTTGTTACTAAGGTGCAATGTCTGGAGTTGCAGCAAACTCCCTAGAGAATTTGGAATAGGACCAGATAGAGAATTGTATTCCAGCCACAGAGATTTCAAGGACTGTATATTTTGCAGACTTTCAGGGATAGAACCATTTAACTTGTTCCTTGATAAATCAAGCACTTCAAGAGACATTATTTCAGCAATGGATGATGGGATTTGGCCGGACAAGTTGTTGTTTGAGAGGGATACATAGACCATGGTCTCTGAGTTAAAAAAATGAGGAGGGGTAGGACCAGAGAACTGATTATTGGAGAGGACTAATGTAGTAATCATAGAAGACAGGCGTGGCAAAGGACCGGTTAAGAGGTTTGACCTCATATCAACATCAGCTAAGCCTCCAATAAGTAGAGGGTTTGGTAACTGGCCTTCAATCTTGTTAAAGGAAATGTTTAGCAAAATGAGGTTTTTGGTCAAGTTCCAAAACCATGGTGTTATCTTACCTGAGATGCCAGTGTTTGAAATGTCTAAGCTATCAAGTTCTGTTTGGTTTTGAAGCCATGAAGGCACATGTGGACCTATCTGACAAGAACTAAGATATAACTCTTCAAGTTGAAAGGGTGGAAGCCAACTGGAGTTTATGCTGATAGTAAAGGAATTATGAGACAGTAACAAATACTTGAGATCACTGAGTTTTGAAAAGTGAGCTTCAGTGAGTATTCCTGTCATGTGGTTCAAGGAGACATCGAAATTAACCAGCTTGGAGAGTTGCCCCAGATTGGGTGTAAGAGTTCCAATCAGGTTATTTCCTCTCAGAATCAAATCAGTTAGTTTTGATAAATTTCCAAGAGAGGGAGGAACAGAACCTTGGATGAAGTTGCAGCTGAGGTCAAGAAGTTGAAGGTTTATGAGATTTCCCAACCATTCTGGTAAAACTCCAATAAGCTGATTTTTTTGTATGTCCAGATGAGTCAAACTAGGCAAAGGATGCTCTGAAGCACAAGCACCAGTATTGTCAAGAAAAGGAGGTAGTTCAAGACTCATGTTATTTTCAGCTAAATTCAATGTTTTCAAGTTGCAGAGCTTACCAATGGAGCTTGGAACACCTCCTTCTATCATGTTCTTCAAGAGTCTGAGTTCCCTGACTGATGTGAAGTTACCAATGGAATCTGGCAAAGTTCCATGGAGCAGATTAAAAGACAAATCAAGATGTTCCAAACTTGGCCAACCTGTACCCATTAATTTGGAGAAATCAGCAGTGAGATTGTAGTTTCTTGATAGATCTACATATCTCAAAATGGGAAGGTTAAAGAGCTCCAAAGGGATGAAACCATAAAACTCACCATAACTCATGTCCAGATAAACTAAGCTGGTGAGGTTGGAAAACCATGCGGGAATCACTGAATCAAGATGATTCAGTGAAAGGTCAAGCACTTGAAGTTTGGTGAAGTTGACAAAAGGAAGAGACGCTGGTATCCCAGAAAGAGAGCATGTAGAAAGAACCAACTTTGTCAGAGAAGACAGACTATTGAGATGCTTAAACCATTGAGTTCCCCAAGTTGATAGATTGGCTCCAGTTATCACTAAGTGACTCAGAGAAGAAAGCTGTGATATCCATTCCAAGTCATTAACCAGATGTAGCTCATTCCCCATAAGATCAAGAAACTGCAAGCTAGAAAGATTTCCCAGTTGAGAAGGAATGGAACCAGAGAAACCGGCAAAAGCGAGCTTCAAGTGTACCAAATGCTTGAGAGAGCCAATAAATCCTGGAATTGCAATGCCTCCGAAGTCATTGTAGCTCAAGTCTAGTGACATCAAACACTTGAGTTGGAGGAGAGAAGAATCGATTTTCCCACTTATCGCCCAATCAGGACCGTTTTGATATGCATGCTCATTATATAAATTGATACTGAGAACAGCTCCTGTTTGATTATCACAAGCTATACCCATCCATCTGCAGCAATCATGACCCTGCCTAGAAAATAACAAGTTCTTCGGATCAATGAGACCGTTCTTGAACTGAAGCAGAGCTTTCCACTCGATATGCAAACAACCCCCTCCATTGGAAGCAGTCAAGTAACTGATAAACAGCAAGCTCAGAATAGAAAAATGAACCCCAAATATGGAACTCATGAGGACAGATACCTTGAGATGGGAAACGTATTGGTACATCACTGGTTTTCTTTTTTAAATTTAATGACAATAAATATGGATCTATATTATGTTAAAATTATAGCACCAGCAGATGATGGACCTTATTTGACCAAGTCTATCATTGCTAAGTTTTCCTGTTTATTAGTGATAACGGGGTTTGTTGCTGAGTTATGGAATGATGGGAGAAGAACATCTGAACATGCGTCTGTCTAGCTAACTTAATTGTATTTGCCTATATGCAAACTCATTAATTGAGCTGAATGAATCATCCGTCTGAAGTGGATGGAACAGTGGGCTCTGGAGTTTAATGTGTCGGCTCACCGTTGGAGGTTGGCTGTTGAGCATGCATTACAAGGTTGAATGAAATTCAAAAGATCAATTTGCTGTTAGGGTTTTTTTTATGTTTAATGTGCCTGGATGGTTTATTTCGACTCTAGTTACTTGTACAATTTAGTACCATCTGCTTTTTTAGTGGTAGGTTCAAGGTGATTGATTTGCTTTTAACTTAGTTTTGGTCGACGGGATTACTTGCTTCTTGTTCTTTTTGAGCAATTGTGCATGCAATTGAAGGTCTCAACACATGCCATTCCATTAGTAAAAGCTCTTATTTTACTTGGTTTTAATTTTATTTTGCTTTTGCTTCCTCTCTTTTGATAAGCATTCTTGTGGTCTTTACCTGAATGATGTATCCTTTTAATTTGTTCTACTAATCTTATTGTTTTTTTTTCTTCTCCTGGTTCACTATGAGGATCTTTACCTATGTTGTTTTGTGTGACATCTTCATGAATTGCTTAAATTAGTTGAAAACTAATTGTGAGAGTACCTAACTTCTCCTATGACACTTGTTTTGTGGAGCTGAGCTTTAATTCGTGATGAAGTCATTAATTGTTTATTTCATATCACCCATGTAGTAGACCGTTGAGATTTTGGTTTATTGTAGTTATATGTTAGCTTATACATTTATTGATTGTGCGTTATATTAACTTATGAGTGATTGAAATTTCTTATTCTGAGATAGTGTTGCTTTACACCATTCAGACCTTGACAAGTGTAGGGCTTGGTACTAAGATTCCATGTCTTGATACCATGAAAATCATTATTAGCCAAATTTCAAGTCGATCAAACACTGTTGGAGCCGTGGTAGAGATGGGTTCGTATTATCTACTTGCAGATAGTACTAAGTTGTATCAGTAGACTGGTTCAAATGATTTATGCCAGTTGATAATATAGCTATATGATTCTTTTGACAGGTTATATATTATGACAGTTTGATAAGTCTGTCATTTTGTCCTCAGAGTTGTTGAGATTTTGGCCTGCCAGCATCTTCAGAAAATATCTAATTTTGATAAGACAATGTTTTTTTCAAGGGTTAAATTGCACATTTGTACTGTAAATTTGTAAGTGACAATAATTCTTGTCATATCCATTAACCTTGTTAACTTATACCTTATAAAAATGTGTTTGTGATTTATGAATGAATTGTTACTTTGTGTGTGCACAAGATGATATGATGGGCATTAATTGGACAGACAGACATTTATATGACTGCTTATGAGGTGAAGGACATCTTGTTAGGGATGCATTCGAAGGCCAAGTTTACGCTAGGCATCAGTGTGAGGATCCAGTGAGGCTTGGCGAACCTGCAGACTATAAGAGGGGAAGGCTTCGCATAGCAGTTGCTAAGCACTTGCTTCTGTGGTGAAGAACCCATACTATGTGGTACAACACTTCCTATTCTGAAGGGATAAATAACTACTTCCCTTAGCTTATCTAGTATTTATTTCTTAGTAGTTGTATTTCCTTGTTCTATAGGACATTTTGGTGCTTGTAAACTGCTTAGCCGTACTTCCTGTTTTAGACTTTTATTGGGCCAAATATATGATGACCAGATATTCATTATCCTTCATAGATAAAACATGCATGAATGGTAACAAATTAAGATTCTAGACTTGTTGAGCAATGGTAGAATGTATTGGTATGGTTATGATGACTGTATACAGATTACCAGTGATTTTTTTTTTTCACTTCTTTAAGAAATAAAAGGAAACTGAATGTAAACCATTTGTTCACTGCATTTTTGTGTTTATAAATGAGAGTTAAACATAGATCTTGAATTTGAAATGTATTGTTAGGTGAATGCTCAGATACCTAAAGCAGTTAGAAGTTTCTGCAAGGAGCAAACTTGAAATCAATCTTTGGATTGTTTTAGTCGAAACTTTGAAATCAACTGCATCATTTGAAAGTTTTTTGTGCTCAGATGTTAAAATGACTAAGTTTTGAATTTTCTTTGCACAACTCATTCAAATACTCATATTTCTGTTGTGGAATCTTGATTTTGTTAAAAAAAATTATTTATGTATCTATTTTTCCACTTGTGGCTGTACGTATTGTCTGTGCCAAACAAATTAAAGAATAAGTTGGTAAACTTTAAAGAGGAAGCTTAATAAAGTAGAAAACTTACAGAAATTAAATTTGTAAACTAAGATTTCCTATCACAAGATTATGTTATTATGCTTTCATTTGTGAATTCCTCTCATTTTAGTTTGCAGTCAATGACATTGTGGACTAAGATTAGTAGCTTTCCTATTTCTACAGAAAAAAAAGTAGCTTTCCAACCATTTTTTGTTTAATCCTTGAATTGGTAGTCATAACTCATATGTACTGGTATTTTTATATGATGTTTTGGTTGAGGCTTTAATTTTTTGCATTTCATAAATTTTGAGTGAGGATTAGCTTCAAACTACACATTGTTGAAGTTGTCATCTCAGTATGCAATTCATATATTTCAAAGTTGATTTTATTGTCAGACGATAAGTTAGGGAATGTTCAAACAGAAGCTGTTAGTTTTGGAGTTTGAGCTTCTCCCCAGTGTGATCAGGATTCCAAATAAGTTTTCATTATTTACCTGGACTGTTGTTTTTATTAAGTTTTACTTGATGTTTCTGCGCAAACTTGGCCATATGGTATTTCTTGATCAATATTGAGACTACTAAATGGATTCTGAATTGTGATACTTTTGAATAGCTTCTGATTTCATATTTGGCTGCCATTTATAATACTGAATTTCCTTGCAAGAACTATCTGGAAAAGGGAATTCTGTCCACTCCATGATATTTCTGGATAATGAAGTTTCTAAAAGAAGTGTTGTTTCTGGAGCATTTTGAGTTTTCTTTTCATCAAATCCATGTTTTTTTTTTTTTTTTTTTTTTTTTCAATTGTGCTGGAGGTTTTCTGCGAGCTTCAATCTGGAGTTTATTATATATTCTATTTGGACTTCTTTGGTCAGAAAAATGAACTTGTTCTGAAGATGCTAAATGCAGGTTTAGCTAGCAGAGCAGACCGGTATTCGTAAGAGATTTTCTGCAGACCCATTTGCAGAATTAAAAAACAATAGCAAGGAGATAAGAAGAAAACACTTGCGTTTTTCTTTCCTTGTGTTTCTCTTTTCCGGTTTTACGTTTGTTTGTAGTCATTTTTCCTTTCATTAAATTAGTGGTCAGTAGCCATTTATTTACTGTTATCTTCTGCCCTTTTTGTTGGTGCATTGTTCTGTTTTTGTGAGGATTTGGTTTTGAGACTTTGATTCAACATTAATATCAAGATCATCAGTGGCTCAGTAATTACTCAGATATTTATGTTCATAACCTTGAACTTGATTGTGTTCCTTTTGTACTGTCATACATGTCCTTTCCTTTATATGGTTTTGTTTTGTCATGCAGCTAAATTTTTTTGCATTAAAAAAAAAAAAAAAAAAAAAAAGAAAGAAAAAAAAAGAGAAGTTTAATCTAATTATTCTTTTTGCCTCAGGTCACTCAAGTCTCAACCGAGATCTTTAGGAATGTGAACATCTTCTTTGCTTGGTTGAGATTGGGTAAAATTATCCCTTTGCCATAATTTGTTAGAACTGGGTCGGCCCAGCCCATTGATGTAGTTGGGCTGGGCTCGGATTCTTTATTTATACAACCAAACTTAAACTAATTAACTCTTTTCTCTTATAAATAGTCTTACATCTAAAAATGAATAAAAAGTTTTCACCCCATTTAATTAGCCTTCTAGGCTCATGCTAGATCATGTATTTTAGCTATACCACAACGATCAAAGGGACATGAAATCTTTGCACAAAGTGGGCGAAATCGGTTTTTGATTAGTACTTTGCACACCTAATCCCAAACATGAAAGTTTAATCATAATGACTATTTTAATTAGCTGGATTATTTGCTTTAATTTAGATTTAAATTTCAACATTTTATTTTTGAAAGTTGGTACCTTCAACACCCAAAAGTAAAAGAGAAAGCAAAGGAAAACTCAAACCAAGACTCCATTGTACAATATATCTTTTTTAAAAATTTTATTTATTTTACCACAATGTATTGTAAATTGCATATTTAAATTTGTTTTTTTATTTTATTTTTAATTTTAGAGTTAACAATTATTTTATAAAATTAAAATTTTTAACACCTAGAGATTGAGTAGCAGTTTCAAGTTTGAATGAACTGGTAGATTTGTTGATATATATATATATATATACATAGATATATATTTGTAAATTTTTTTTTTTTTGAGAAAAAAATTTGTGATTAAATGATTATGATAAAATAATTGATCCCCACATAGTTAGCATTAATTAGAGAGTTAGCTTAATAATGAATAAAATAATAAAATGCCAGAGAGGCTAAAAATATGGTTGCATAAAAATATTTTGTGGTAGGTTTGCTAAGCATTTAGTATTTTTGTTTCTAACAGAATTGCACTAATACTGATGTATTATAAACAAGACAATACAGTGGATGTTTGTTTATGGTTTTATTTATTTATTTATTTATTTTTGACAAAGGGAACATCCACATAGTCAAAAATGTGTATTGTAGCTGAAAATGAACATTCAATCCTTCACCCTCACCTGAAGACACAGGGCTCAGATGGCAAGTTCGGGCCCATGCCATAGACCAATTACCATCATTTTGTTACCAGAAAAATTTAAACTTAGGGTAATGAAAATCTCCTACTTCTATATTAAATAATTAGCTATTTATTTTTGCTCTCCATATAATTTTTATAATTTTATTTTATTTTTATATATATGGTTCTTCATCTTTGAAAAAATACTGATTTAGTTTTTCTAATGATTTTGTATTAAAATTTGGGGAAAATAATCAGTGAAGCCGAATCTTTCAGTTCTTTATTTTTAATATTCTTTTTGTTTTACAATTTATTTATTTAAAAAAAATAAATCATTGCGTTTTTTTTGGTGTGTGTGTTAAGAAAAATAAACCAGTTGAAGCTAAGTGATGTATGTATTATAATGATTCATGAGTTAAACTTCTTCATTTTCCACTTGACAAGGCCTACCAAACTTTTCCATTCAAGCTTTAGATTCCAGAGGCTTCTCATCAATCCTCATTCAACTTTCTGTTTTTCATTTCCCAGTCTTAATTTTGTTTAAATAATAACCAAAAGCCAGAATTAGACTCCCCTATATATATATATATATATTTTTTTTATCTGATTTTCCAACTTTAAATGGTCTAAAATTGAATCTTCCCTGCAGCTCACATGCCTTCACAACACCTGTTCCCTTTCATATTTGCAATGCTGCTTCTCCATCATGCCAACAATATGATTTTAAAGTGATGATATATATAAATTTTCATAATAAATAAAATTTCTAAAATGAATCTTCACAAAAAAAAAGTCTAACTGTGGGAAAATGTTTTTCCTGTTGCTGCTACTTTGGCACATGGTGACTGCTTTTAGACTAGCACATAATAATATAATATAAGAACTTTAATGAAATTTTCAAGCCTTTGTAAAAAAAAAAATTTTGAAAATTTCAAGCAAGAACTGTTTTTAAATTTTATTTATTTATTTATTTATTTATTTATTTATTTATTTATTTATTTATTTCAAGATGAGTTTGGAGTTGGTCTAGAATTGAGTTTCAGAATTAAAAAGTTTGAGAGCAATATTGTTTTTGTGAGTGTAGATAATATAATGGATACGGATGGTGGGTTGTGCAGGTTTTATCGGTCCTTAGTGTGGGCATCAAAAAGCAAAAGCAAGGAACTTTCAAAGCTGAAGGACAACAAAAAGGAAACTCTCTTAGAAAAGCAAAAGCATGTTTGCTAGGAAGGAAGGAGGAACTCTAAAGCACATAATTTTATTTTGCACCCTTAAAAAAATTAAATATTTAAATATTTAAATATAAAGAAATGGTTTTTTTTATTTTTTTACTTTGAGCAATGCAATATTTATTTTCATTGATATTTTAAATTTTATTGGTAATATCCCACTCAAATGATATCATGTATAAAATATTGGCATGGGATGACATGGCAACATCCATGAGGAGTTCTAACTAGTTTGGTGAATTTACCGGATCCACCTCATCCTGATAGGAGCCTTTTCATTCTCATCAGGATAATCAGTTCTGTCTATATATATTGTTGTTGTGGTTTTTCTACTACTATAGTGGATTTATTCTATCACCTGTGTTTATATATATATAGATATATATATTTATATTCATGTTCTTCTCTTTTCCTGATTTTGTATTTTAATAAATATAGTTTATTCATATTCGTCTATTTGACAAATAATTAGAGTTTCAATATTCAAAGGCTTATCAAATATTTCTCATTCTCTTTCTCAACCTTTCTTGTTACAAACTCAAACTATGACAACAGCAATCAAGTAACAGTGCATTTAGATTGCCTTTCAATTCAAGAACATGAAAAACATCTTTAAATAAATTAATAAAAGTTAACCACACGACGATGGCAGACTTGATATTACAAGCTTTTCTCCACTTAATTTGAAATTCACACCGACCTAAATATATATCTTGAAAAACAAGAACTCATTACTTTGACATCCAACTATATATATATATTTCCCCTTTAAACTTTGACTTGCTATCCTTAATTGACAAGCATAATATAATCCTATGAATTATATATATGAAATAGGCTTTCACATTTTGAAAGTTGAATTCCTTATGAACATATATATATATATGATAAGATTAGACATAAGGTTTCTTGTGAAACATGAAAGATCACCAACTTAGGGGGCCACCTCCTCCTAAAAAGTTGATCTAAATTATTTGAAACACGCCAATGTGGAAATTAATTTCAGAGTCTAGAGAACCTCCATTATGAAATATTTATGTTATCTTTCATATGCTTTGGAACCTCTTTGGAAGAATTAGCTACTTGCATGGATCCTAAGAAAAATATGAATGTGTAAGCCTTAATTTCAACGTGTGATTGTATAGTTGGTTTGCTTATAAGACAAAAAAAAAAAACTAAGTATGGTGATATATTATAATATGAATGTGTAAGCCTTAATATATATGTTCAGATATTATTTTTTTATATTAATATATGATACTATAATGTTGTTTTATATAGTTATATTCTAATATGGAGTGAGCACCGTTGGTGTTGCATCCTCCTCTTTTATCTCTCATCTGTTCTTTTTTTTTATTTGTTTGTCTTAGTCGTCTGTTGTTGTTTTCGGCATTTTTCTTTTTGGAATAAATTAGTGGTTTATCCACTTTTTATCAATATATATATATATATATATGGGGTGAGTACCTCTCTGTGACATTAGTATCACTGTTAATTTTCTCTATTCCTAATAATTTATATATTTTGAATTTTGTTGTTATATGTGAATATTAAGCAAGTGTATGTCTCTTTTATATTCACGGTTTGTTAATCCTTTAATTTTTGTTGGACTTTTTTAATTTGTAATTATTGTTTTCACTGTATAATTAAAGATTTATTTACTTTTTTTAATTTGAAACGGTTATAATTACACTAAGCATATGAGCATTATATATAAATGCTTTTATTACTTGGGGTTTATGTTAATGACATCATGATATATATGACAACGGCTAGTTTTAATGGTGATTATAATAACATTATACGGATATTTATGAACCGTTAAAATCCCATGAAGCTTTATTAGAATTACTTAGGCATGTTGATGATATGTCACTATTATGTGCCTCATGTTGATGGTTGGTCCGTTCATAAGGTTCATTTGTCCTATTTATTATTTATATTGTCATCCTATGTGTCGAAGTCTTTGTCATTATACTAAATTATTATATTTCCCTTGATTTCATGTCTGTGTATAAATATAAATTTGTAAAAGTACTAATTAATATAAGAAGGACTATTTATCAAATCTCAATCTTGAACTTTTTGCTTGTAGTTTTTTTAAATCATAGAATGAACAAATCACAATTTTGTTAAAAATGAAAAGAGGATACAAAACAAAAACGCAAAATAAAAAATAAAAAAACAAAAATAAAAGTAGGAAAACTAAAATAAAACCACCATCAACAATTAGATATCCCTATATGACAGTATTAAAAAGGTCAACTATTGAATAACCCAATGGTATAATACAAAGTGTGCAAGAAATCAAAATTTTCTCACGACAATATTCTTTTTGTACTGTGTTCATGCACTGTACACATATATCTAGTACTGTTTTTATACTATTCACGGGCTTGGGTGTGGGTTCTCTGTTAGCCAAAAGTGATTTCACCACTTCATGACGGTAAGGCAAGGGAATTTTTCTATAAAATTTGTAAATCATCATAACTGATGTATCTCTATACTTATTTGTCCTTTTAACAATCCCTTAAATACAGGACGCTTGTCACCTATTAGTCAAAAACAGTATTAAAATGAATTACAAAAATCAATTGAATCGGTAGAGTTTTCAAAAGATAAAATTCGTGTAAAAAGACCATTCTTCTACATTTTGGGGACACCAAACAAGATCACCCTCTGAAGCACTAATAATGACATCTAAAGTAAAAATAGAAAAAAATTACTCATTAAAGGGTTATTATCTAGATTAACTTATGCTTACAATTTTGGAATTCAAAGAGTAAGTAACAAAAGTTTTCTGTTTTTTTTCTTCTTTATATATATATATATATATATATATGATAATTAACTAATTAGTTTCATCCTTTGAAAAACACACAACTAAATTCACCATCAAACTTTACTCAAAAATTTCAAAACCAGTGACATATCACCAAAGCATGATTAAGACAAACAATTGGCTAAACATGGTCGTTGATTAGTTATTGTTAATTCAATTTATTGCCACTAATTACATGAATAACAAAAATTATACAAATTCATATGTAGAGAATTCCCAAAATCAAAGGAAAAAAAACAATTAATACAAAAAATAAGGAACTTTCAACATTGAAATGAAATACATGACAACAACATGAGTCATTTCAGAACTTTGTTTTTGTCTCCTCTATTCCTCTTTAATTTGCAATGCTTGACCCTCCATTCAATTAATTTGCATCACATAATTAATTTTTTTAAAGTAAATTAACAAAGACTGTCTTGCCCAATGTCTTTGTATCTTTGCCCACCATCCAAAGTAGTTGGGACCAAGAACTCAACTTTAATCAATTTTCTCTTAATATCTCTATCCTATTCATTTTTTTCAATTTTTTTTGGTGAAGAAATTATAGCAATCAATGACAATGGAATCCTAAGGGGCCGTTTGGTTCGTGGTAATGACATATTACCACGTAACGAGATTACCATGGTAATATGAGTGGGAATGTTATATGGTTGGGAATATTGTGGTAATTTAATATAACCATGTTTGGTTGGAAACTCTTATTACCGGGAATAATTCATTACCGTGTTTGGTTGTCATGGTAATCTATTTGTTAAAATATACAAAGTTATAAGATTACCACGGTAATCTAAGATAGACACCAAATTTGGTGGTAATGGGATTACCATTTTCTTGGTAATATTTATAAGTTGGTAATGTGATATTACTATCTAGATTACCACTTGTGTAATGCCAAACATGGTAATATTTTCAGATTACCATGTAACACGTGGTAATCTTTCTACATTACCGCGAACCAAACGGCCCCTAAGAGTTGGTATATGATTTTGAAGAATAATTTGCATTATTGAATCCTAAAACTTTCACTTTTGTATATAAATTAATATATAGTGAATACTATGAAGGTTTGGATATTTTTCCAATTAGATCACCAAGTTTGACCATTTGGATTTTGATTTGAAAACATGTTATCAAAACCATAGAATCAGCTGTTTGATTTTGATTATAATATTATGATATTAAGTATAAACTTAATTTTTTTTTCTCTTTGTCAACTATAGAAGGTGCTAGAGGTAGTCAAATATAGTGGATCAGACCCAAATTGATCTAGAATGGACTTGGTCTTTTTGATCATCCAACTTGATTCAAAATGGTCTTTTAGTTCATATGTCCATAGGATATATGGTTAACAAATTATTAGTTTCCTCATTACCAAGCTTTGACGTATTATTATCTAAAAATAAAAGATTAACAAAAAAAAAGAAGGCTTTGATGAAAATATATACCTCCATGAATCTTAATTAGGTTTCAGTAAGAATAAGATTGATAATGTTATTCGTTTTTATAGTTGCATAGATATGTATGGGAATGCCTTTAATTTATATAAAAGGAATTGAAATACAAATACTTGTAATAAATTTACAAAATTAAAATAATTTTTTATTATATTTAATGATATAATCCCTTTTCACTAAGTAACTCTTAATCTATTGATACCAAAACCTCTACATAAGGTGTCGTCTCTAAGTGATAGGTTCAAAATCTAGTGCATGCAAAGTGAGAGTATAGATGTGTGTTAAAGTATATATTCCGCTCATGTGCATGACCATGACATATAATTTATCCATATTTCGTCAAATTATTTTAAATAGTGCCATGATTGAGATCAAATCCAATTATTTAATGAGAGTCTCAACACTCCAAAACAAAATTTTGGGTAGTGAATGAATCAATTTAAGATTTTATTAATTCAATTATTTTTTTATCATATAAATACACCAGATATTGTGACATCATTTTATTTATAGTGGTAATATTTCTATCAACTTAATTTTTTTTTTAAATTTGATGAAACTCATTTATTTATATAGATATATAATGGTAAAAATAATATATATCATTGATTCTAGTAAAGTCACGACTTAACTAAAATTCGTTCACCCTTTAATTCATTTTTGTGACTCTTAAGATAAATAAATTTTTTTAATGATTGTTTTTTTAGTGTCATTGTTATTTTCTGTTAGTATATTATTCTGTATTGAGCTTTTTTCATCATCAATGGGTTGTGTCCCAGTCTTGTTAGCTTAACATATTTATTTTTATTTAATTATAATTATTTTTTATTTAATAAAATTATGATTACTCTATTTTATTAAAAAAAAACATAAATGTATTGGATGTTCCCGTATCATCATAACACTGAAGTAACCTTTTTACAATTTATTTATTTATTTATTGTTTATTTATTTTCACTAAAGCATCAAAGAGAAGAACTTGTGTTGTAGAAACCTCCATGATTTTTTCCTTTCTTTTCTTAAAATAAAATAAAATAAAACAAAACAAAACATACCATAAGAATGAATTTTCTTGGATGTTATCACTGTCTTCAAATGAATCACACATTGAATTGAAGGAGTTAATATGTAACTTCCAAATTCATGCACTTACATTTAACGTGTTGCTGTCCATCCCAAATTCACACTCTATAATTATTATTTCATTCTTTTAATGTATATTCACCATTTTGGTAAATTTACTATGTCTGCCCACTCTTTATTTTGTCCCTTTGTTTTTCAATAATGCCAGCATCTCCAACCCTACCCACCTTTGGAAATGATAGATTTTTTTTTTATTTATTAAAGTTTTTTTTCACCCCAATTGATTTTTTTTTTGGGTCTTATATCACCCTAAATAATTTTTTATTTAATTAAAAATATAATCCATCACTTAAAATATATTAATCAACATAGTTAAAAATCCAATTAAACTGAAGTTAGACTTGAATTTTGAAAACAATATCCTTCCTTTTAAATATATATTTTTTAAAAAAGTAAAAGCTAATAGTTTGTCAGTTTTGCACGTCAACCTAGTAGCTTTTGTTGTGAAATGTAGGACTGGATATAGCAGTACCGCAGCAAAATAAATAAGAATAATGCTGAAAAATAAAGGACACAAAGATATTACGTGGAAAACCCCTAAATAATTAGGGTAAAAAACCACGGGTAAGGATAGAAGAAATTCACTAAGTGGGAAAATTTCAGAAGCTACAAACTCTCTCTAATAATAAGGAGAAAACCAGTATCCTCTCTTATACTAGGAGAATAGACTAACTCTCAAACTATTTTCTCACACTTCTCACCCTTCTTCTCTCTCTCTAACTTCCTCACTCTCACTTGTGTGTCTTACAAACCAAGGGCTAGGATCATTTTGATCCAAGGGCTCACAATGATGGGGTAGGTGGCACCTACCCCCAAATAATAAAATATTCCCCCACTAACTCTCTTCACCTACCACCAAGTCATGACAAAGAAGGAGAAATGACATCCTTGCCCTTCCATGTTGATGAAGAACATAATTGGCATGGGCCAATCAACAATTGGTATGGGCCAATCAACAGCTTTTTCATTTTACAGTTAAGATCGACCAAAGACAAAGTAATAAGAACTGTATTACCAACATCATTTGTATGAATATATAAAAATAAATAGTAAATCTTGGAAGTTATAATTAATAAAAATAAATATATTACCCTAACCAGTAACCACAATAAAATTTAAAATAAATAATATTAATGCATTTTTTATTATCACATTATAGTTAAGTGCACCCAGTGTACCCAAGACTTATTTTGATATTCTAATGAAGAAACAAAAAATTCAATTAAAAATAAATAAAATAATTCTGTTCTCCACCAAATTAAATTATTTAATCCCAGAGCCAATTACCAAAGTCCTTGTCCACCAAATCCATATGATTCACAAAACTTAATTAAAAAAAAAAAAAGTAAAAATTAAAAAATTAAAAAATATATAAAAATAGACCTCCTCCTTCAATTTTCAATATTTTTTTTTTAAAATTCCCATTAATTAATTTATTATTAAAAATGAGAATACAAAGGGAGAGAGAGAGAGATGAACAGGATTATATGAGCATTAAACTCAACTTAATTACTCTCTTAATTAATCCCAACCCATTATTATTCCATATTTCAATTTTTGCTTTTGAAACATCCTACCAAGTTAAGCCACCATCATATTCTTTCTTCTTCTTCTTCTTCTTCTTCTTCTTCTTCTCCATCACTGTCTTTCCTACCTTTCTCCTTCTCCTCCTTCTTCCAACCTTCACCACTCTCTTCTTCTTCTTCTCTTGTGGTTTTCATGGCGGCCAACAAGTTTGCCACTATGCTGCACAAGAAGGGCAACAAAATGATATGTATACTTGTATATACTTTGCTGGAATGGACCCTCATCGGTCTCCTCCTTATCAACGCTTTCTTCTCCTTCCTCATCGCCAAGTTCGCCGCATACTTCGGCCTTAAGCCGCCTTGCATCTTTTGCTCAAGAGTAGACCATGTGTTCGAGCCGGCGGGGAAGCTGTCTTATCGCCGTCTTCTCTGTGATGATCACGCGGCCGAGATTTCTGGTTTGGGGTTTTGTTCTACCCATCGGAAGCTCGCTGAGGCTAGCGAGATGTGCGAGGATTGCGCTGCGGCGAGAGGGTCGCCGTCTGGGGCTGATCGTGCGGTGGCGTTGCTTTCTTGGATGAAGAGGAGTGAGGATGGGGAGAAGGATCTGAGGTGCTCTTGCTGCGATGTGAGCCTTGAGAGTGGGTTCTACTCGCCTTACTTGTTTCTCAAGCCTTCTTGGCCGGCTGCGGTGGAGTGCACCGAGAAGGAGGACTTGATCGAGCACCTTGTTGACGATGGTGATTGTGAGGAGATGGATCGTGAGATGGATGAGGAGGAGAAGAAGGATGAGGAGATCTCTTCTTTTGTGAGGATAAAGGATTCGTCTTTGGAAATGCTTACTGTTGGAATGGACGATGGTTTTGTTGAGGATGAACGGGTGGTTCCCGTGGAGTTGATCGATTCCACGACGTTTGATAAGACTGATGCTGATTACTGGCCATCTGAATATCAGTTCGTTGTTTGTCATTCGGCTGTTGATGTTGTTCCTAGTGTTTTGGATGCAGAGACTGCTGCTGTCCCTGAACTGGTTGAAGTTATCAAAGAGTGTTCATCTGTGCCTCCTGCTGAGGTGGTAGATGAGGGATGTTTATCTCAGCATCAGAATGATGTTCCAAGGATCACCGAGGTTGTTGGTGTTGGGAATGAGCCTTTTGATTTGGCTAAGGAGTTTGGGGAAATGCAGGACATTGAAGTAGGATCAATTGCAGCTTCAGAGGATCTTGGTGAAGCACAAGGTACTTTTTTTTTTTTTCTTTTTTTTTCTTTTCCTTATCTGTTGAGAATTCTAGGTTTGTTTATTAGTGTTATTTAACTTTTGAGCTTTACTGATTTCTGCAGCATTTGAAGAAGATGATAAAACAATGGATGTTGAGGCTACTTGTGAAATATCAATTGGGAGTGAAATCTGTGACCAGGAGCAGATTGATCAGGTTCACATTGATGGACAGGCTCATCTTTCAGTGGAAATAGAGAACCAAAGCTCAGAAGTTCTCATTGAAGTGGCTGATAAACGCCAAGGTACTTGTTCTTTCACTTGTCATAATTGATCAACAGAATATTGAATACTCCTCCGTTACATTATGCCCATTCCTCTGGTCTCATATATAATTGTGACAGGAGCTGTAATTGAGGTTGAGCAAGTGGAGGCCAGTGAACTGGTGGAAGCTAATGCACGAGATGTTGACCGCCTAAGTATTTGTCCTGAACTCAATAATGAAGTTGATGAGGAGAGAGCACCTGAGACACCAACCTACATTGAAGGTATCCATGCATTGCACAAAAGGTTTTTGTTCGAGAGGAGAGAATCTGGAACTGAGTCAATCGATGGAAGTGTTGCTAGTGAAATTGAAGGCAGTGAGCCTCTGACCATAGAACAACTTAAATCAGCACTTAAATCTGAAAGGAAGGCACTGAGTGCCTTGTACACTGAGCTAGAAGAAGAGAGGAGTGCTTCTGCAATTGCTGCCAATCAAACCATGGCCATGATAACTAGGCTTCAGGAGGAGAAGGCTGCAATGCAGATGGAAGCATTACAATACCAGAGGATGATGGAAGAGCAGTCCGAGTATGATCAAGAAGCATTGCAGCTACTGAATGAGCTCATGATGAAGAGGGAGAAGGAGAAACTAGAGTTAGAGAAGGAGCTGGAAGTTTATCGAAAGAAGGTTCTTCTCTTGGAAGCCAGAGAGAGGAGAAATAATTCCAATACAAGGAGCGGAACCTCTTCTGCTTCATTGAGTGCAGAGGAAAGTGATGATGTATCTTTGGGATCTAATGAAGGTGATGAGTGTTCCTACCGCCTTCATGAGAGTAATCAAAACACACCTCTAAATGCTGTTTTGAGTTCTGAAACAGATCAGGATACTACCAAACATCTGATTACACTTGATGAATCCTTGGCTGAATTTGAGGAGGAGCGAATGTCTATATTAGAGCAACTTAAGGCATTGGAAGAAAAGCTTTTTACTTTGGATGATGAGGCTGTCTTTAATAATGGAGAAGCAATCAAGCATTTATCTGAAGAAAATGGACATGGTTTGAATGGCCATCACCCATCTCCATGTGATGATCAAAACGGCCATGTAAACGGTTTCCTAAATGACCTGGATACAGATGATAAGCTTCATTGCAAGTGTAGAAGCATTGGTGTCAAGGGAAAGAGGCTTCTCCCTCTCTTTGATGCCATTGATATGGAAAATGAAGATGAGACATGTTCAAAGGAAGGGGTAACAGATGCTTTGCCTGAATCTCTTTCAAAGTTCTCAGTGGACCGGAAGAAGCTTGCTATTGCAGAGGAGGTTGACAATGTTTATGAAAGACTGCAAGCTCTTGAGGCTGATAGAGAATTTCTCAAGCACTGTATAAGATCATTAAAAAAAGGAGATAAGGGCATGGATCTTCTTCAAGAAATTTTGCAACATCTTCGTGATCTGAGGTCTGTGGAACTTCGAGTAAGGAATGCTGGTGACACCCTTGCTTCACTATCTGCCTAGCTGGCATTCGGAGGTAATTAATGCCTTTTTAATTAACCAAATATTGCCCTTGTTAAAATAGCTTCTGCCAGGAAGAATCATATTCTACCTTTCATTTTCCAATGAGCATTGATACATTGATTTTTCTCTTATATTGGACCAGATACATGGTTCATGAATTTGAGGACAAGATATAGAATACAAACAAGAGTATTGATAATAATATGTAAGCTTATTATTGACTAAATTAGATCTTAGATTATTTATTTATTTATTTATTTTAAGCAATGCTATATACTAAATTCCACATGTTTTTCACTATATTTGGCTTTTTGTTACAATCCTAGGGTGTTTGGTGCTCTTTTTTCCAAATCACTACTACACAATTGACTGCCTATTAAATTTCTAAGTTAACCCCAAGGACTTTTTGCCCATTTAAGTTTCAAATGTACAACATGGCATTAAGATTCAAAATTTTGTTTGTATCTTTTGTGAGGAGAATTATCCTTGCATGTGTATAATAGCTAAATTGACCTCATGGCACCCTGCCTAGTGGGCAAAAGAGATTAAACCGCCATAGAAGCAGACAACCATTTGTTGTAGCCATGCATTTGTTTGATGTGAATCACCTAGTTTCCAACTGAGGAATGTTCTGAATGTGCTGCTGCTTTTCTCGGACAGGTTGAGGTTTCTTAACCAGGGTGGTTGATGGTGAGAATCAGAACACAATCCAGAGAGATGATGCCAAGCCTAGTAGAAAAGATCCATGTTAGTGAATGTTTGGTAAAGCCAGGGGGGAGGATCTTCCTGGTTCTATGTATTTGTTGGTTGCTTTAGCTTGTTGTGTGCCAGCAGACCAGGAATGGGGTCTGCATGCCAAAGCCCAAGGTTTTTGTGGGCTTTACCTTCCTTTCCTTCCTTTTCCTTTCATGGTGGGATCCATGACCCTTTATTGTAGGGTTTGGTGGTAGGCCAGCCACTCCATGAATGTATGGTGTTAATCATGTCTTGCAAAGCTGTGGACAGACCATGCACATTCCATTGCCAGCTCCAGGAATACCGCAGTCCCAAAAGGAAAAGCAGGGTGAGTGGAGTTTCAGCTCCTCTTTATTTTATTTTTTTTGGTTGTTCTTTCCTTTATTTCTTCAATTTGTTTTTTTTTCTTTTCTTTTTCTTTTTCAAGGATGGAAAGGAAAGTAGTCATTGTAAGTTGTGTGGTGGTCTTTGCCATATTGTTTTTTGAATATAAATGAATATAGTTTGTGTCTGTTGAGTGTTTGATTGTTGATTGCTCCCAATATCTGTATCTTTAAGTGTAGTCTTTTTGGCTAGTTGTGCTTTGCTTTCATGCAGAAACTTGAAAGATGAGTATTAGTTTAGTCTCTTATTAACACTTTATTATTATCCAATAAGATCTGCTGCCATCTTTCAATGCTGACACCTACAAAGGTCCACAGAAATTGGTTGCTTTGAACTCAAGTTTTATAACCAAAGTATTATGTAGTTGAAGTCAGCATACTCATCAAGAGTGCAGCTGGTTGTTCCATCATTATAAATTCTTTGCTTGGTTTTTAACTGTAACATGGGGCCATTTTTGCAACATTTTAAAGGATGTTGTAGGTGCGCGCGTTTCTAAATTTAACAATTGTGGTTGAGGACTTTTCAGGGAAGCCAACTCAATCGGTCTATTTATTTATTTATTTATTTTTTTTAAAAAAAAAAAAGTTCATATCACACAAATCATTTCATCAAAGATCGAAACAAATATTAATCCATTTATTATTAATTAAAAATTACCCAGCCTGTTAAATAAATAGAGTTCTGACACAACAACCATGATGAATAAACATCATGTCATAGATGTAGGTAGCAGATCATGCACATATTTCTCAACTGCATCCAAAGTAGTGGGGGATGATGACGTGGCAGACCCACTAGAAACCAAGATCCGCTGATGAAGCACTGCTTGGCATCCAATATTGTATCTTTGCCTTCTAGTTAGTTCCTCAGGGGATGTAAAACAAACTTAAGACAAAAGGAATCAGAAATGCCTCATGTAATCTTGTCACAACCATTCCTTATTCAAAATTAAAACAGTTTATACCCTAACTATTTATGAAGGATGTTGGAAACTATATTAACATTATTTTCTCCCTCTAATATATATATATATATGTAACTCAAATCTCAATAATTGAATCTTGAGGCTGGATACTCCAAGGCCAGCCAACCTGGCAAAGCAGAATGGGAATAATCCAGCAATTCAGAAGGCATGAATGAGACTTTAACTGTCCCAACTTTAGTGGCAAGGGCAATTAAACATTACTATTTAGGTTTCTTAATTTAGGGTTCTTAAAGGTCCCACAAAAGGCATGACTTATTTATGGTGGTAGGTACTAGACTAACAAAACTTATTAAGGGTATTCATTAGATTAATGAATGACATGGATGAGCACAGATATGATTCTGCACACGATTCAAAGGTAGCTTTTCTTTTTGGAGCTTATTCTATTCTTCAAAAGGGAGCAAGAGCAAGGGAATGCTTTGATTGTGAGGGGTTAACTGGAGTATTGAGGTGATTATTTAGAGCTTAATTTAATTAATTAATTAGATTAAATTAGTCTTGGGACTTGTTATCGATCGCATAAAAGCTGGTGGATTAATTCTTTTTTGCTTGTGCTATGATTATAATGAAGAAAGTAAATGAAAAAGTAAGGGCATCTAATTAAGAATAGGTGAATTGGGGAGTTGATGAATGCATTGATTATGAGTAGTATCACTTTAATTGTAATTAAATACTAAGAGTAGAACATGATTTCCTTTAGGGGTCTAGTTTATTTAAATTGAGAGACATGGAGGAAAGTCATACCTCCTTCATTAAAATATGAAGTAATAAATCATGAATCCTAGTAGGATCAATTCCATCTAAAATAGATTAGAATATAAGTATATAACACTGGGCTGATTCAAGATGCTACACACATGCACACAATCTGTCAAGCCATGAAATAATCCAAATTACATTTACGTGAGATCCTATCCCTTCCACACATTTTATTATTTTTATTTATTGTTTATTTTTTAATTTTTGGGAAAACTCTATTTCTCATTGTAATTTTTTTTTATAATAAGGACAAATCAACACACTGCATCCACTACACTGTAATCATGCATTTGGCGAAAATTAGAACAATCAACTCTCCACATGAAACTTAAAATGTCTTACAATCTACCTATTGTGGTAGAGACCCATGTTATATGATTACTTTTATTTTATTTTATTTTATATTTGCATCTCACTCTAAATATGGGGAAAACATTATAGTTATCCAATTTTTTTTGTTTGACAAAAATGATAAATCAAAAATTAATTTAGAGAATAAATTATGATTATATATATGTATGCGTATGCTTTAAACCATCAATCTCTTACGAAAAAGTTGATGTTTTATATCTCTTCTTAATTTGATTCTTTCTAAAGATTAGTAGGATCAAATATTTATCTCATGGTATAATTTCTCATAATATAGTTTTTTTATTATTATTTAGGGATAAAATTACTTTTAAAATTTTATGCAACAATCAAACATACTCCTCCAGCTATATGTACTACTAACGTTTGAGCAAACTTTGAAAACCACTCCAAGGGAAAAGAAAGCCCAACCCAATTGCACTCGATCCACATCACTGGGAAGCGGGAGGGGTCAATCAACACGTCCACAAAACGTTACCCAAAGCGTATCCCCCTCCCACCCAACCTTTTAAACTTCCCATGCAGATGCTTGCGCATGCACACAAAAGCAAGCAACCATCATCCAATCTGACCTTCCAGTTCTCCTAACTCCACATATATATATATATATATATAAATCTATGAACACAGATCATACTTCCAACCAAGACCATAACAACAGCAGTTGACTTCTTCTATCTGAGACTGAGCTGCAAAAGTTCAATTGATGACTTCATCCAAAAGGGCCAAAAAACATAATAGAAGTCAGATTAGTAGAACCAGGATCCAAGTCCAAGTCCAACTCCAAAGGTGCAGCACTAGCATCATCATACGATGCCCAGATACGTCCACTGCTCGATGCTGTTGACAGGCTCCGGAACCTCAAAGTCATGCAAGAGGGCATACAACTCCCAACCATCGTCGTTGTCGGCGATCAATCCAGCGGCAAATCAAGCGTTCTTGAGTCTCTGGCAGGGATCAATCTGCCCAGAGGCCAAGGCATTTGCACTCGTGTCCCTCTCATCATGCGCTTGAAACGTGACAAGTTTGCGGTCAACCCTCAAATGCACCTTGAGTACCAAAACAAGATCATCCACACAACCGAGTCCGGCATCACAGCCGCCATTAGCAAGGCCACTAACGAGATTGCCGGAAGTGGTAAGGCTATCTCTAACACACCACTGACTTTGGTTGTCAAGAAGACAGATGTTCCTGATCTCACAATGGTGGACTTGCCTGGGATAACTCGAGTTCCAGTGAAAGGCCAGCCGGAGAATATATATGAACAGATCTCTGGCATTATCAAGGAGTATATTTCACCTAAGGAGAGCATCATACTGAATGTTCTTTCAGCTGCTGCTGATTTTACCATTTGTGAGTCGATTCAGATGTCTCGACAGGTTGACCGGAATGGTGAAAGAACACTGGCTGTGGTCACCAAAGTTGATATGGCTCCTGTGGGTCTGCATGAGAAGGTTATGGCTGATGATGTGAAGATTGGGCTTGGATATGTGTGTGTTAGGAACCGTGTTGGTGATGAGACTTATGATGAAGCTCGAGTGGAGGAGACCAAGTTGTTTGAAACTCATCCTTTGTTGTCAAAGATTGATAAGTCTATTGTTGGGATTCCGGTGCTTGCCCAGAAGTTGATGCAGATTCAGGCTGCCAGTATATCCAAGTGCTTGCCTGACATTGTGAAGAAGATCAATGATAAGCTCAGTTTCAATGTGCATGAGCTCGATAACATGCCAAGCAATTTGTCTAATGTGGCTGATGCTATGCGGGCTTTCATGAAGGTTTTGAGCTGTATGAAGGAAACACTGAAGAAGATACTTATACAAAGGGAGTATGATGAATATCCTGATGAATTTAACATGCATGGAGTTGCAAGGATTGTGGAAATGCTGACCCAGTACTCTAAGGAACTCCCAGTGAATCAAGTTATGATCAGTGAAGGTGAGTTCTTGATGGAGGAGATTAAAATTCTTGAAGAAGCAAAGGCGATCGGTCTTCCTAACTTCTTTCCTGAATCCACATTCAAGACACTGCTGAAAAGAAAAATTGATGAAATTTCCCACTTTCCTACAGAATTTGTAAAGAAGGTATGGAATTATATTGAAGACGTGGTAATTAAGGTTCTTGTAAGGCATTCTGATAATTATCCACAGCTTCAGTCGTCCATGACTAGGGCTGCTCAAAACCTGATTGAGAAAATGAAGAAACAGTCATGCCAAGTGGTGCAAGGGTTGATTGATATGGAAAGAGTTGGTGCTTATACTTCCAATCCAGACTACATGGTGATCTGGTGTTCATTGATGGAAAAACAAGATCATTTCTTGGATTTGCTTCATGATCATTCAAAGTCCTCCATACTTGATCTTGGGAGGGTCGGTAAGGTTAAAGTAGATCATCTCCGGCAGCAACAGAAAGAGATGGCCGAGAAAGCTTTCAATCTGAGAATGAGGATGATTGCATACTGGAAGAGTGTCATACTAAGATTGGTTGATGGACCGGCATTGCACATTATCTACAATATTCAGAAACTGGTGGAAACTGAGTTGGATAACGAAATAGTTGATGAGATTGCTGGGCATAGTGGGCTGGAGAGGATGCTGGAGGAATCACCGTCAGTTGCTGGGAAGCGTGATAGGCTTCATAAAAGCATTGAATTGCTAAAGGAATCTAAGCAGGTTGTTGCCAGGATTATGGATCGCATTCCACTTCTTGATGATTAGCTGTATTAATGTTTTTCATTTCCTGACCGTCATTTTAGTTGTTTACTTTTTCGAAATCTATCTTGTCTGCCTGCTCTGTTTCTTAAGTTATGAAAACTATGTTTGAGCATGCTACTTGTCAGCAATTATGGAAATCATCTACTATTTGAAACAAAATTTGTTTTACATCAAGCTTGAATTAATTATCTTTTCTACAAAGTTGAGCAGATTCTCAGTCATTGAAATTCCTTAATTTGGATCAGAACTCATAAAACAGAAGCAACTTAGAAGCTGTCTAAAATGGAGAGAGATATATGTAGAAATTCTCATTCATGAGGCCTCAAGTATGTATGTCTCTGTTAACCCTTTCATTTGATCCTCATACTGCATAGACCTGTAAAACATGAATCTATGTTTAGTTTACTTTATTATGTTAAATTTACTTGCTTATTATTGAATTCTGCAAGATAGTGATGAATTTATTCACAGAAAAAAGCTTTCCTTCCTGCAGAACAGAGTACTCCACCTTCAAGAAAGAAGTGGGCTGAAGCAGCTTCAAACTTGGTTTTTGATAAAACAGAGAAAGAGTGTGACAAAGACTGAAAAGAGAGAAAGAAAGAGAATGAGATTTAGTGAAGAACTAATTTCATTCAATTGTAAAAGAACTTCATCACAATTTGAAGCAATAAAGAACTTATACAATTCTGGAAAACTATCTCAACTAACAAAGCTGACGTGTAACCAACTACCATGCTGACATGGCGTACCACCAACCAATCCAATTAACAGACTCACTTAACTATCAATCAATTAACAGACAATGCTGACATGGACAAAGCTAGAAGCTTTAACTGGTGCTTAGCATGTATATTACTCCTCTTCTTCACTGAAACAATGAAAGAAAAAAATAAGGGAAAATAAAAAACAGCAACCACTAGATGTGGTACAACAGCAAGAGAGAATTAACAAAACAAAATACACGCACAAAGACACAGTCGTCCTACACAACACCCTCCAAGACCACTAACCCGAACTTAGATCAAAAACCTTCTCTGGGGTAGGAGTCTCCCGAGAGATTTCAGTGCGGGAGCCTAAAAAGTCCAGGCTTCTGCGAAAGATCCCCATGGACCCCTCCAGCTTCTCCTTGGAGCCATCTTTCATAACATTAATTTTTTCACTTTGGTTTCTTATATAACTTATTATGCATTTTCATGTTTTCTTGAATTATCATATTTACCTTCTTATGTAGTTCCATGTTTCTTTGTTGAATAAGTTTCGGCTTAAAATTAAAAGTTAATAAAAGTCAGTTAGTTCTTAATTAAGTATTGATCACATTATATATTATTATTTATAGGAGACAAACCTAAACCATATATGGTGGTATTCATTTGTTTTCAATTTTTCTAATATATCATGTAATTTACACATGTTCAAAGATGTGTTGATTATCATTTTTCAAAAGAAATATATGTAGATTAGCGAACCTATAATTGAAAACATTTTTATTTATCTCTCAATTAATAATTCAATTGTTTGATTGATAATATACATATATTTTATCCTTTTTTTTAAAAAAATACATTTTATATCAATTTTTTATATTTTGGGTGAAAAAATACTTGGAATTATGAATTATAATTATAATTTATATTTTGTAGAGTAGATTAGATATTTAAGTCGAAATAAGCTTAAAAGTGAAATTTTAGTATGAAAAAATATAAATTTTAAAAACTTTTAGAAATCTTTTGGATAAAAAGAAAAAAAGGTCTAAGCATAGTTATCAGACCCGGCCCGGGCATTGACCCGGTCAAGACTCTGGGTCACGGGTCAATTGGTTCAACCGTCGGGTCATTTGGGTCAATGCTGGGTTGATAAAAATATTTTAAAATATTATTTTTAAAATTATAAATTAGTTTTTAATTATATAATAATATATCATAATAATATCCATGAATTATTAGTTATCAAATAAATAATTTGATGGAAAAAATACAAAATAATTGCTAATCTTTGATTTGGAAGTAGTAGAAAAGAGGAAAAAAGCTCAAACTTCACATAATATCAATACATAACAATACTAATTCACAATAAAAGTTTAAATTTATCATCAAACTATCAAACCAAACTCAATCCAATATATAACCAAAGTTCAAAATTGAAATTACAAATCAAACTGGGTCAATTGGTCTGACCGCCGGGTCAACTGGTTCGACCGCCGGGTCAATCAGTCTGACCGCTGGGTCAACCGGTCTAACCACCGGGTCAAAGCGGGTCAATGCGGGTCAGAACGGGTTGATTGCATAACCGGTCTAATTAAAGACCCGGACCGGTTGAAGCACCGGGTCGGTCCGGGTTTGATAACTATGGGTCTAAGCTTCCAACATGGGCATGCTTTTATGCGGTAAAAATGTTAATAAAGTACGGATGCTAAATTAAAATTATTAAATGGTGTTGGCTTAATATTTGATTGTATTAGTCTTATTTTATTATATTGAGAAGTCAAGGAGTTATTGAAAAAATAATTTTAATGAGACTAGCCAGGATTTAGTTTTTATTTTAATTTTTATCTTTTTTATGAGGAGGATATGGGAATTTTATATTATCCATTAATTTATTTGATAGAGGCGAATGGGATCATTTATAAATTCTCTCTCTCTCTCTCTCTCTCTCTCTCTCTCCTTGGACTTTTGTTTGAAAGTTATGTGGAACTATTTTTTTTTTCTAATTCAAAGATAATTAAAATTTGGTTGTTTATAATAAAAAAAAAATATAACCCTTCCTCCCTATGCATGTAGCATTCCATTAATAAGCCCTCTCAGTCCCTCACTATTATTTACGACACATAAATTTGTGATATATAAAAATATTGTAAATTTGTGACAAAAATTGTAACAATGTGCGACAAAAAACTAAAAATATTATAAAATGAACCAAATTGCGTCGCAAAAAAATAACCATAAAAAAACGTCGCAAACCATATTGCAATATTTTGGGACCTAGTATGTAATTGGTTTACGACAAAGATTTCGACAAATTATTTGCAATGATCTATTGGTGTTGCAAAATGTGTCATAAAATTTAACAATAAAAAACTTATATTTCTCCTGATCAATAATAATAATAATAATAATAATAATACTCTTTCAAAATAAATGGTTTTTAAAAATTAATAAAATTTAGAAAGTAATAAAATTGTTTTTAAAAAAGGTTAAAGATTTAATAATTATAAAAAATAATAATGGATCAAAATGCAAAAAAACCCACTCTTTCCTATACTTTGAAATACTTTGTTAGCAATTCAATCAACATAAAACAACACTTCTGTGCTTGTGCTGATTAGACCATGATTTTATCACCCTACAATCATTTAAGTAATAAAAACAAAAATGAGACTTAATTAAGGAAGTGGATTTAAATTAGCCTATGTGGCCCATGGTCCTTGGATATTAAATCAAGATCCCGGCCAACATTTTTTTTTAAGAAAAATTATATTTTTTTAAATAATTTAAAATTTGATTTGTTTTTGCATCAGGTTTATATTTAATTGAAATTTATTTAACTTTAATTAGATATAATGATTTTTATGCTATTTATTCTTTACTTTTCCATTAATTCTTTTTTTTTTTTCATCCCCTCTAAAGATAATGAATAATTTATACGTATTGAATTCAACTTAAATTATGGCGTTAAATAAAGCATGCTCTATATTGATTGATGTCCTATGTGTAATTAATTAATAGAGTCATTTAAAAGTTATATGATCAATGGCGGTGTGTATATGGAAATTAGATGTTGGAATTTAATATTTACTAAAATTATTAAAATTAATTTCAACAATAAAAATTATAGTAGTATTTATCTAGAGATACAAAACATGATATAGTTGAAATCGTTGAATCTATTTGAAATACAAGTTTGATCTAGTGGATTGAAAATTTTTATCTCAGGGTGCTTTTGATTTGTGGAATGAGAATGAAAGAAAGGGGATTAGGGTGAATGATATTAAAAAGAAGGGAAATGGGAGGAATGAGAATAGTAATAAACCTGTGTTTGGTTGGAAGGAATGCGATTGAGGAATCGAAAAAAAGTATGAAAGAGAAATGTGATAAATTTACTTTGATATCTTTTACTATAAGGCTATGTTTGATTGTCAACATGGAAAATGGTTGGAAAAGAATATTTTTTCATGGAAAAATTTTACATGAAAAATGAAAAAATAGTCGTTTTATTGGCATTATTTTTTTAACTAGAAAATAAAAAAAATTCTATGAAAAATTCAAATTTTGTTGTTTGATTGCTCTTATTTTTCATGGAAGAAAAAACCTCATTTATTGTTTGATTGCATCAATTTTCCCTAGAAAAAGTCACATTTTCCATGGAAATTTTTTTAGAAGTTATTAAAAATTATAAACAGCGCTACGTGGAATTGAATCTTACCATCAACACGTCACGGGATATGTTCACTGATCTAGATAAACTTATTTAAAATATTATCAAGTTATATAATTTATCTTTTTTTTTAATTTTAAAAAAAAATGAAAAACCTTTTTTTTAAATTTTAAAAGAAAAGTTATTTTAAAATTATAAAGAGCGTTATGCGGAATTGAATTTTACCATCAAAATGCCGCGGGATATGTTCAATGATCTGGATAAATTTATTTAAAATATTATCAAGTTATATAATTTATTTTTTTAAAAAAAAAATTAAAAGAAAAGGAAAAACTTTTCTTTTAAATTTTCAAAAGAAAAGTTATTTTAAATATTTAAATTCACGTTATTTTTTCACATAGCCCCTTACTTTTTCTCTGGAAAACTTTTCCCAGGGTGGAGATAGGAAAAAATTTCCACTGAGGGAAAATAGGGTCACGTGATAGAGTTTGTGGAAAATTTTTCCATGAAAAATTTTGGCAAACAAACAGCCTATTTAATTGGAATATGACCCATAGAAAATTTTTCCAGGGAAAAAAAGGGCAATCAAACACAGCATAAATGAAAGATATTGTAGAAATTAATGGATTTTGGTTAATTATTGTATTTAAATATTTAAATAAAATAATTAAAATGACAATTTTTATAATTAAATATTTTTAATTAAATAAATCCCTTTAATTATTATCCATTTTAATTACTATATTTAAATATTTAAATATAATAATTTACATAACTATTAACATATTTCAATAATTTACTTTAATTATTTAAAATAAGGGCAAAATTATTATTTTCAACCCAAAGAATGAGACACCCCCAATTTTGAAGGCAATAAGATTCATCTATGATTATTACTTGATGAAATTCCTGTTTATTCTTTTACTTAATACCAAACAAAAACTAACAGTACTGAAAAGTAAAATGATTATTGCAGTAATTATTCCTTTGATCCAAACATACCCTCAATTTAATATTTGTCACTTGAATTATGCATTTGGAAAAAATCATAACCCTCAATTTTTTACATGAGACTTGAATGTCTTACAATCCGTCTATTGCGATAGAGACTCATGTAATCTCTATTTACTTTACTTTTATTTTATTTTATTTGCATCAATTTTTGTTCTAAATAAGGAGCAATCTCTTAAGAAAAAAAGTATATGTTTTATTTATTTATTTATTTATTTTGATAAATTAGCAACAAACACATTTTTATTATTTTGTATTGTGCTTGAGAGATTTGAATTCAAAATCTCTTAAACACAAGCAAGATAGAACACACTAGACTATACCATGGTTCCTTTTTATATCTCTTCTTTGTTTCTTTCTAAAGATAATTAGGATGCTCAAATATTTATCTCATGGTATAATTTATCATAAATTAGTTTTTTATTATGTTGAGATAAAATTATATTTAAAATTTTATGCAACAATCAAACATTAAAAAGTCCTTCTCTTGCTATATATGTACTACTAATGTTTGAGGAAACTTTGAAAACCACTCCACGGCATATTTGGGAAAAGAAAGCCCAACCCAATTACACTGAGAAGCGGGAGGGTTCAGTCAACAAGTCCACAAAACGTTACCCAAGAGTATTTTCCTTCCAACCTTTTAAACTTCCCATGCAGATGCTTGCATGCACACAAAAGCAAGCAACCATCATCCAGTCAGTCTGACCCTCCAGTTTTCATCTCTACATGATATAAATTATAAACTCATGAACACGACGACCATAATAGCAGCAGATAACTTTTACAGTTGCTTCTCTCTGAGCTTCAAAAGTTCAATCAATGACTTCATCCAAAACAAAGATGGAAATTAAAGTAGCATCAGATACCAAGTCCAAGTCCAAGTCCGACTCCAAAGGTGCAGCACTAGCATCATCATATGATTCCCAAATACGTCCACTGCTCGATGCCGTTGACAGGCTCCGTAATCTCAAAGTCATGCAAGAGGGCATACAACTCCCAACCATCGTCGTCGTCGGAGATCAATCCAGCGGAAAATCAAGCGTTCTTGAGTCTCTGGCCGGAATCAGTCTCCCCAGAGGCCAAGGCATTTGCACTCGTGTCCCTCTCATCATGCGCTTGAAGCGTGACAAGTCTGCAGTCAACCCTCAAATGCACCTTGAGTACCAAGACAAGATCATCCAGACAACCGAGTCCGGCATCACAGCCGCCATTAGCAGGGCCACTGACGAGATTGCCGGGAGTGGTAAGGCTATCTCTAACACATCACTTACTTTGGTTGTCAAGAAGACAGATGTTCCTGATCTCACAATGGTGGACTTGCCTGGGATAACTCGCGTTCCCGTGCAAGGCCAGCCTGAGAATATATATGAACAGATCTCTGACATCATCAAGGAGTATATTTCACCTAAGGAGAGCATCATACTGAATGTTCTCTCAGCTGCTGCTGATTTTACCATTTGTGAGTCGATTCAAATGTCTCGTCAGGTTGACCGGAATGGTGAAAGGACACTGGCTGTGGTCACCAAAGTTGATATGGCTCCTGTGGGTCTGTATGAGAAAGTTATGGCTGATGATGTGAAGATTGGGCTTGGATATGTGTGTGTCAGGAACCGTATTGGTGATGAGACTTATGATGAAGCTCGAGTGGAGGAGACCAAGTTGTTTGAAACTCATCCTTTGTTGTCAAAGATTGATAAGTCTATTGTTGGGGTTCCGGTGCTTGCCCAGAAGTTGATGCAGATTCAGGCTGCCAGTATATCCAAGTGCTTGCTTGACATTGTGAAGAAGATCAATGATAAGCTCAGTTTCAATGTGCATGAGCTCGATAACATGCCAAGCAATTTGTCTTGTTAATCACTATATAGAGAGTTTAGATCAATTAGAACAAGTTTCTTATAGAAAACAACTTGTAATTCCCAACCTCTTGATCTTGAAAATTCTCACAAGCCCAAGAAACCAGTAAAACAGTGAAACAGAAGTCAATGTTACAAAAACAATGACATCAGATTGTATATAACTCTGATTCTTCTCAAACTCAATACACAAGAAGTTAAGATCAAGTACAACAACTTTCTTATATAAAGCTTGGATGAAAACTCACTCAAATAAGCAGGAAAATTCATACAAGAAGAGACTTACATGAAAAACACTCATAAAAAAAACCAGAGAGGATAAGAAAAAACATTTTAAACAAAACACTATACATAACTGTTAAAGTTCAGTGACTGTTTCTGAACTGAACCAGCTGAGTCACAATGCAACGTGTCTAGCCCAAGTTAACTCCACCGCTTGACCTGATCTGCCTCAAACTAATGCACTTTCCTTGATCTTCAGATCACAGCCGTTCACTATAAACACAATCCATGGCTTCTTCCACTGCCTAGAACTTAAACCTCCATCCTTGATTGATTCAATCTGGACCACACGATCTCAGAACCAAATGCTGGACTCTTGCTGCCTCGAACTTATGCAATATCACTGATCAAACAAATCCTCACCATCCGTTTCTTTCCTCCGATCTTCCAACTGCTTTAACTAACATTCAAATGGATGAAATGACTCAGCTACCCTTCTGCTTTAAACTAATTCCACCAGAACACTGAATTACAGCAACCTTGCTTCTCTGCTTCATCATTTCTGAAATTCACTCAACTTCAATCAATTCTAACAAATTTGTCTAATGTGGCTGATGCTATGAGGGCTTTCATGAAGGTTTTGAGCTGTATGAAGGAAACACTGAAGAAGATACTTATACAAAGGGAGTATGATGAATATCCTGATGATTTTAACATGCATGGAGTTGCAAGGATTGTGGAAATGCTGACCCAGTACTCTAAGGAACTCCCATTGAATCAAGTTATGATCAGTGAAGGTGAGTTCTTGATGGAGGAGATTAAAATTCTTGAAGAAGCAAAGGCAATCGGTCTTCCTAACTTCTTGCCTGAGTCCACATTCAAGATACTTCTGAAAAGAAAAATTGATGAAATTTCCCACTTTCCTATTGAATTTGTAAAGAAGGTATGGAATTATATTGAAGACGTGGTAATTAATGTTCTTACAAGGCACTCTGATAATTATCCACAGCTTCAGTCATCCATGACTAGGGCTGCTCAAAATCTGATTGAGAAGATGAAGAAACAGTCATGCCAAGTGGTGCAAGGGATGATTGATATGGAAAGAGTTGGTGCTTACACTTCCAATCCAGACTACATGATGACATGGTGTACATTGATGGAAAAACAAGATCATTTCATGGATTTGCTTCATGATCATTCGAAGCCCTCCATACTCGATCTTGGTAGGTTCGGCAAGGTTAAGGTAGATCATCTCCGGCAGCAACAGAAAGAGATGGCCGAGAAAGCTTTCGATCTGAGAATGAGGATGATCGCATACTGGAGGAGTGTCATACTAAGATTGGTTGATGGACCGGCATTACATATTCTCTACAATATTCAGAAACTGGTGGAAACCGAGATGGATAACGAAATAGTTGATGAGATTGCTGGGCATAGTGGGACTGGTCTGGAGAGGATGCTAGAAGAATCGCCATCAGTTGCAGGGAAGCGTGATAGGCTTCGTAAGAGCATTGAATTGCTAAAGGAATCTAAGCAGGTTGTGGGCAGGATTATGGATCGCATTGCACTTCTTGATGATTAGCTCTATAAATGTTTTTGTTGTTTACTTTTTCTTAATCTATCAGTTGTTTTAGTTTTTGTACTTTTTCTCAATCTATCTTGTTGTCTGCCTCTTTTATTTGTTTAGTTATGAAAACTATCTTTGAGCATGCTACTTGTCAGCAATTACAGTGAACATAATTAAGCAATTTAAAGAAATCATCGTCTAGAATTTGAAATAAAATGGAGTAACATTTATATCTTGATTGAATTAATTACCTTTTCTACAAAGTTGAGCATATTCTTAGCCAATGAAATTCCTTAATTTGGATCGGAACTCATAAAACAGAAGCAACTTGGAAGCTGTCTAAAATGGAGAATATATGTACGTAAAAATTCTTGTTCATGAGGCCATAAGTTTGCATGCCTCTGTTAACCCCTTCATTTGATCCCCATACTGCATGGACCTGTAAAACATGAATTGATTCTTAGTTTACTTTATCCTGTTAAATTTACTTCGTTATTGTTGAATTCTGCAAGATAGTGATGAATTTATTCACAGAAAAAAGCTTGCCTTCCTGCAGAACAGAGAACTCCACCTTCAAGAAAGCAATGGGCTGAAGCAGCTTCAAACTTAGTTTTTGATGAAACAGAGAGAGTGTGACAAAGAAAGAAAAGAGAGAAAGAAAGAGAACGAGAGTTAGTGAAGAAGAACTATGTTGAATATATATTATGTAAACTTGTAGTTCTGTTGTATAGACATAGGTATGTATGTGTGTGAGAGTTTAATTGTGGGCCCCAGGTCAATGGTTGTGGGTGTTGACTAGACATATGTATATTTGTAAAAAGTTACATTTGGTAGTGGGGAGGAGAGCAGAAGAAGTAGCTATGTAGTTGTGTGAAGCTATTGTGTTTGTGAGTTTGTTTCTGCAGATTTTTTATCTTGTTTCTTTGAGCAACAAACTAAAACTTCATTCAATTGTAAATGAACTTGGTAACAATTTGAAGCAACACAGAACTAATACAATTCTGGAAAACCATGTCAACTTACAATGCTGACGTGTAACCAACTACCATGCTGACATGGCATAACAACCAACCAATCTAATTAACAGACTAACTTAACTGTCAATCAATTAACAGACAATGCTGGCATGCATGGACAAAGCTAGAAGCTTTACTGGTGCACGCTTAGCTTATATATTACTCCTCTTTACTGAAATAATGAATATAATCCTTAGGGCATCTCCAACCCAGTGTCAAATGTGACGTTCTGAGTTGGATTTGGCACCCAAAATCTTCAATATTTTGGGCGCCAAAATGAAAATTTGCTATAGTGGCGTGCAGGATATTACGTGTCACTGTAGCAACGTTATTTTAATTTTATTTTTTATTTCTGTTTTAAATTTCAGTTTTGATTTTCAGTTTTTTTAATTTTTTTTAATTTTATTTTAAATTTTGCTTTTAATTTTTTAAATTTATATTTTTTATTTTATTTTTATTTTTGTTTTGATTTTTGGTTTTGATTTTCTGTTTTTAATTTTGTTTTTAATTTTGCTTTTAATTTTTTAAATTTATATTTTTTTTATTTTATTTTTTATTTCTATTTTGATTTTCAGTTTTGATTTTCTATTTTTTATTTCTTTTTAAATTTTAGTTTTGTTTCTTTACAATTTATATTTATAACTTTATAATTTAATTAAATTAATAAGTTATACTTTAATTTTATATTTTTTAATTAATAAAGACATATCAAATTAAAGAAAATAATTTGAGAAGAAACTGTATTTTTGAATACTGAAGCGCTAAATATAGAGTTTTGGGTTGAAAATGACCTTATATAATTTATTGTGCATTATTACCGTGCTTTCTGAAGTTATCAGACTAACCTTCTTGTGCAGTGTCATGTTTCCTTGTTGAATGAGTTTCGTCTGAAAACTAAAAAGTAAAAGTCAATCCAAGTCAGTTAGTTCTTTAACTGTTGATCACCTTATGCATTAATTATTTCTTATAGACGAAGAGCATAAACCATACATGGTGATGGTAGTATTCATTTGTTTTCAATTTTATTAATATATTATGTAATTTACACATGTTTAAACATGTGTTGATGATTATTTTTTTAAAGAAATATGTAGATTAGCGCACCTATAATTGAAAAGATTGTTATTCATTTATCCCTAAATTAAAGATTCAAAGGTTCGATTGATAATATACATACATTTTATATTAATTTTTTATGTTTTGGGTAAAAAATATTTGTAATTATGAATTATAATTATATTTTATGAATCATAATAAACATACATTTTTTTTTTTGAATAAAATAAACATACATTTTGTCGCATTTATTAAAAAAACATTTACCTTTATTTCTATATTTGGTTTTGCTCAACTTTTGTCTTGCCAAATCTATAGATGACTGATCTCATACTACACATATATGGATGTATAGAATATCTTTTCTTTCTATTCCAATGTGGATCGCAAGGATTAGAATTGAATGCATTTTTTTTTTTTTTGACACTAGACTGGTAAGTACCCTATTTAAAACTTTTAGTCATGGATGTAAAATGATGCAAATTACAACCACAAGCTCAACACCATTGTGCTATCCCATTGCATAAATTTTGATCTCGGATCTTCTCGAAACGATAATCTTACATAAAAAAAAATTCAATATCAATAAATCAAAAGGTTGTCCAAACAATCCATAAATTTGATCATGTATGTGCACACATGTTGGTTCAAATAGATAAATATATAATAACTCTTCCAATGTAGATGCATTTTTAAATCCTATATATATTTAACAAAGGGGACAAGTTTCACCCATAAAAAAATTATCAAAAAATAAATCGATACAATAGTGCATTAATTATGGTGCATTAATTACGGTGTGGTTTGTAGGTATTAAGTAACACTTAAGCACTCATAGAAGTCTCACACAAACCAATAAAGAAAAAGCACACAAACAAACACAAGGAGACACACAACGTTGGTAACCCTGGGTTCAGGGCCCACTCGCCTACGTCCCGGGGGCCAAGCCCGGGAGATAAACAATCCACTAAAAAGAGGTAAAAAAATAGATGGGTACAAACACTTGTCACTCACACTCTCAACAATAAAAGATCACTACCCTCTTTGGGATTGTCTAGTGCTCACACACTCTCCTCAAAGAGTCACTCAAGAGTCACACCTACAATCTACGAGCAAGGTAGCTTATATAGACGCCTCAACGTCCCAAATATAGCACATACCTCTTTTTAGAATCTCCGCTGCTACTAATTTAAAAACCTGCTAAAAATTAGTCATTGCGAACTCCCGCATGTAACATAAGTTGCAACATGACCGATCAGCGACTTGATCGAGTTACTGTTACGTTGCGGGACGACCTCAAGACCCATCAACCTCCCGGTCGAGGGCTTAGTCCGAGTCGATGCAGCCCAAATCTCCCGATCCCGATCGCCGCAACTAGCCTACCTCCTCGGTTCCTCATCACGCAGTCCCCTCGCAGGGGCGACGTCCCTTGTGCGTCTTCACGAAACTTGCCAAACTTAGTCTTCAATTCACCTAAATTTGGTCTTCAAAGATTCTCCAAACTTGATCTTCAATTCACCCCAGTTTTGGTCCTCAAATCTTGCAGTTAATGAGACTTGATGATTCTCATCGAGGATTGTTCAAATCATATCTTCATTCACACCATGAATAGATCTTTCTTTAATTAAGCTTTCCACCATATTTAGTCTTCAATCAAATCACCCTAAATACTGGTCTCGATATGATCTTGTCTTCGAGTTGTAATGCATTGCAAAAAATAATTCCACCAAGATCTTTAAGATAGCTTCACCACGATCTTCAAGATATTTGACTCCAGTGTTAGAGACTTACTAAAAAATACTCCATCAAGATCTTCAAGATGTCTTTGCAGACTCCAAGTCTCCTCGCTTGTCACCACGCTTTGCCACATCATCAATTATGCTTTGTCGCCTTAGTTGCCACGTCACTTGGTCTAGGTGTCAAATCATGCCAATAAATAGTGCGGTTGCACTAACACAGAGCATTCTCTAAAGTACTTATTATTTGGTTTTTGTTTTTCTTTGTTGATTTATTTCACAACTATCATTGTGTCATTCTGCAATTGATTTCAGTTTCAACTCCGGGAGCACAGCAGCGCCGAAAGGAAAAGCTGGTGTGAGTGGAGCATCAACTTCTTTATTCTTTTTCCTCTTTTCCTTTCTTTTTACTTTCCTGGTGTGAGTGGAGCATCAGCTTCTTTATTCTTTTTCCTCTTTTCCTTTCTTTTTATCTCCAGTCTCTTAGTTACTTGAGTTAATGAGTCTTCGGACTAGTTATCAATTATATAAAGCAGGTAGATTTATTCTTCTGCTTGAACTATAATTCTAATGAAAAGTTTATGTGAAGGGCATCTAATAAAGAATAAGTGATTTGGAGAGTTGATTTTAAGCATCACTTAAATTGGAAATAGATAAAATAGCAGAATATGATTCTTGTTTAGATGGGAGAGCTGAATATGATATAAAGTTATCTTTCAAATCAGCCCTTATCTACGGTGTTTTGTTCTATTTTGTTTTAAATGTGGATAAATCTTGTTTATTACAATAAAGTATTTTTTAGTTTTTTTTTTTTTGGAATTTGTGTAATTTCTACCTGTATTTTTTTTTTATTTTAATCTAAATCGAGTTTCACTCAGAGTATTAAATTTTTTTTAGAAGTTATAAAAAATTTTTAGAAGTCACACAATTTTTTTTTAGAGTTTTTTTTTTCTATTCCAGTACCCCGAATAAAAGAAATATTTACTTTTATCTTCATTAATCCTCTCCACCCTTTATTTTACTGTACCTCCTAAATCCTTTATCAAAATCTGGACGCTATGAAGCATCATAAAAGGGGAAAATTCCGGCCTCAGCAATTGAAATTGGACCTCCCATTAAATCAGACACAGGTTTAGAAGTGGTTGAATTCGGTCAGGTCCAATTGAAGGGGTCATCTGAATCTGAATACATTTGGTCACAATCATCTTGACTGGGCCGGCTGGAATGTCTAGGTTTGGTTCAGTCATCAGCTGGCTACACCTAACATGATTCTGGTTTGTGTTCAGATCAGCCCATTGGGTCCAGGTGTGCTTGGTTGGGTTGCTTTGATTTAAAGTTGAGTCACCTACGGCGTCAGGAGACTCAGGACTGCGTCCAGCTTGTCTTGAGTTGGACTCTAGCCCAACCTGGGAATCTTTAACTTGAGATGATTGGGCTGGACCAGCAACTACGTCGGGTCGCACCGGATTGCACGTGATTCATTCGCACCCGTCTCACGAGCTGGTTCGGTCGAACCTGGGAGGGTGGCTTGGTCCAATTCACGTGAGGGATCAATTGCAGCATAGGATTGAAGATAACTCGGACGGTCGACACGTGTCCCCATCGAATGTGACTGCATGGCCGACGTGGAGACGTGGGTATCCTCATGCATAAATGGTTGGGTGACGTGTCTGTACGGAGATCAGCGTTTCAGAACACTATCTAAAGCACTTTTTTTTTTCTCCGAGCTTTTGTTTTTTGTTTTAATTAATTCCACCGCAATTTTTGCGTTAGCTTTTTTTTTTAGTCGCTTACTTTGTTGACTACTAGTCTTGAGAGTTGTTGTCAATCACACTAAAGCTGGTACATTAATTGTTCTTGTCGTATGATTCTAGTGAAAAAAGTTAATGAAAAATGAGGGTATATAAATTAAATTAATTTTGACTAGGTGAATTGGAGAGTTGATGAATATACTTTGATTTTTGGCGTTAGTTTAGTTGGAATTTATGATAATAAAAAAAAAAGTAGAACGTACATGATTTCTTTTGGGAGCTGGCGTGCTTAAATGGAGAGCCGAATATGTGATATAATTAACATTAATGAACACTATAGTGCCCCAACACATTTTGTCTGAATAAAACGGTAAATTACAAAATTATTTTAGAGAAAAAAATATGGCACCTAGAGGGATTTTTCATCTTGGATATTTCCAAAGTGGTCATTACCTAATTTATATATATATATAGAAAAAAAAACATCTAAATAAGTACCTAGATTTAAAATCTAAGAACGTTTTAAATTTAAGCTGTTGAATTATCATCCAATTGATTGTTTATATAAACAATATACACTTTTTTACTATTTATAATTACTGTATAATATTGTAGAACGAGGTTTATACTGTTCATAATAATAAGAGCCGTTAGATTACCATCCGATGGCTACTGTAGACATTCCTAGATTTCAAATCTAAGGACGTCCCTAAATGATAGGTCCTCATATATATATATATATATATATAATATGTTTTTGCCTGTGGATTTTATTTCCATGTTCTCTCTTCCCTTGTACTTTCAGTAATTTTTATTTCTATTAATTAGTATTTTGGTTTATTTTTATAAAAAAAATTGATAATATGTGTATGAATAAGAAATTTTGATTTTTTTTTAAAATATTTTAGTATAAATATACACACTGAACTCTGTGCAATTTAAAAAAAAAATATTTAAAAAAAGTATACATGTTTAAATAAAATGTATACATTATTTAAAAATTATTTTGTGGAATATATGGATTGAACGAAATAATCGTATTTTCCAATTGACTGCTTTACCGCTTTACAATATTTTTATTAAAATTGCTAATATGCTTCTTTTCTTGGTTTTCAACAAATTTACGATAGACAATGATCATCTTTTAATGAAGCTTCCCGGAAAAATTAAGCTCTCTCTTAATTTCTTAAGCGCTAAAGTCTCAAATCAGTTCGGAGATCCCGACTCCAATCTTCATGCAGTGAGTAGTTGCTTCTTTTTGTTGGTCCAGGGCGCTCGAGGGACCGGGATGGTGTCTTCCGCCTTCCCGGCTTTTTTTCTCTTCGTTTTTATTTTCTCCGCTCTTGGTTCTTTTTCCTCACTTCACGGTGAGAGGTTTTATCTTCTGTTCCCTGTTACTCTTTCTATTCAATAAAGTTGTGGTTTATCCACATTTATTTCAAAAAAAAAAAATGTATAAGTCAGATATTTTTTAAAATATAATACAAAATAGACAAATAAACAATTTTGATTTTATTAGAGTAACAAGAGATCAAAAGCAAGCAACACACTCAAACATATAAGCGTGGAAGTCTTTACCCGTGCAAACAGGTGGCACTTACAGTGGCTCCCTCTTTGCAAAGCAATGAGGCCCATCTATCTCACAAGGACAAAGCCAGATCATGGAAAAATCTTTAAATTGAGTGCTATGCTAAGCATAATAACAACTTTTCTTTTCTTAGTGAAGAAGTTGCTGAAGAATAACTATAAATTACCAATGACCAAATGATCTATTGGTATTCGGGACACCAATAAAGCTTTTCATTAAGTGGTGAGAGTTCGATTCTTGATTGAGGGCATATTTCTGAAAGATGTAAGCGGTGATTGTGTGTTAATGATTCTAATATCTATGTGTGTGCAGACCCCGCCTCTATTTGCTCCATCTAGATTTGTACATGTCTCTGATGATTTTGCAGAGCTTTCGAGCTGTCTATTCTTCTTGTAAAAACTAACTACAAATCCATGCATAACTGATTCTTCCGTACAAAACATCACAACATCATGTCTCCTTTTTTACATTGCTTCTCTGTTTCGTCCAATAGTTTCATGACTTCATAAATCTTAACGAAGGAGTTGTTGAATACTTCCTCAGCAAGTAAAAGTGTAAAACTAGTAGAAAAGGAGTTTATATATATATATATATATATATAGATCCATGCGCGGACAACATTCTCCAAATACAAAACCATAATACCACCACTTTACTTTTACAGTGGGCTTTAAAAGATCTAAAAGTCTCAAGACCTCATCCCAAACAAAGATGGAGCACATAGAAACATCAGACTGCAAGTGCAACATCAAAGGTGCACCACTAGCAACTTCATACGATGCCCAGATACGTCCACTGCTCGATGCCGTTGACAGGCTCCGGAACCTCAAAGTCATGCAAGAGGGCATACAACTCCCAACCATCGTCGTTGTCGGCGATCAATCCAGCGGCAAATCAAGTGTTCTTGAGTCTCTGGCAGGAATCAGTCTGCCCAGAGGCCAAGGCATTTGCACTCGCGTCCCTCTCATCATGCGCCTGAAGCGTGACAAGTCTGCAATCAACCCTCAAATGCAACTCGAGTACAAAGAGAAGACCATCCAGATAACTGAGTCCGGCATCACAGCCGCCATTAGCAGGGCCACTGACGAGATTGCTGGGAGTGGTAAGGCTATCTCTAACGCACCACTTACTTTGGTTGTCAAGAAGACAGATGTTCCTGATCTCACAATGGTGGACTTGCCTGGGATAACTCGAGTTCCAGTGAAAGGCCAGCCGGAGAATATATATGAACAGATCTCTGACATCATCAAGGAGTATATTTCACCTAAGGAGAGCATCATACTGAATGTTCTCTCAGCTGCTGCTGATTTTACCATTTGTGAATCGATTCAGATGTCTCGCCAGGTTGACCGGAATGGTGAGAGAACACTGGCTGTGGTCACCAAAGTTGATATGGCTCCTGTGGGTCTGCATGAGAAAGTTATGGCTGATGATGTGAAGATTGGGCTTGGATATGTGTGTGTCAGGAACCGTGTTGGTGATGAGACTTATGATGAAGCTCGAGTCGAGGAGAGCAAGTTGTTTGAAACTCATCCTTTGCTGTCAAAGATTGATAAGACTATTGTTGGGGTTCCTACGCTTGCTCAGAAGTTGATGAGGATTCAGGCTGCTAGTATTTCCAAATGCATGCCTGACATTGTGAAGAAGATCAATGAGAAGCTGACTTTCAATGTTAATGAACTGGATAAAATGCCGAGGAACTTGTCTACTGTGTCCGATGCTATGAGGGCTTTCATGAAGGTCTTGATCTCTATGAAGGAAACACTGAAGAAGATACTTATACTAAGGGACTATGATGAGTATCCTGATAACTTGGACATGCATGGAGTTGCTAGGATTGTGGACATGCTGACTGAATACTCTAAGGAACTTCCAGTGAATCAAGTTATGATCAGTGAAGGTGACTTCTTGATGGAGGAGATTATAGTTCTTGAAGAAGCAAAGGCGATCGGTCTTCCTAACTTCTTGCCTGAGTCCACATTCAAGACACTGCTGAAAAGAAAAATTGATGGAATTTCTCATTTTCCAATTGAGTTTGTAAAGAAGGTTTGGAATTATATAGAAAAAGTGGTGATTAAGGTGCTTCTAAAGCACTCTGATAATTATCCACAGCTTCAGTCTTCCATGACAAGGGCTGCTGAAAACCTGATTGAGAAGATGACAAAACTGTCCTGCCAAAGTGTTCAACGGATGATTGATATGGAAAGAGTTGGTGCCTATACTTCCAATCCGGACTACATGGCGACCTGGTGTTTACTGATGGGAAAGCAAGACCATTTCATGGATCTGCTTGATAATTGTTATAAGGGCTCCATACTCGATTTTGATAGGTTTGGCAAGGTTAATGTTGTTCATCTCCGGCAGCAACAGAAAGAGATTGCAGAGAAAGCTTTTGACCTGAGAATGAGGATGATTGCATACTGGAGGAGTGTCGTACTAAGACTGGTTGATGGACCGGCATTGCACATTCTTTACAGTATTCAGAAATTGGTGGAAGTTGAGATGGATGAAGAAATACTCAATGAGATTGCTGGGGATAGTGGGAAAGGTCTGGAGAAGATGCTGGAGGAATCACCATCAGTTGCAAGGAAGCGTGATAGGCTTCGCAAGAGCGTTGAATTACTTGAGGAATCCAAGCAGGTTGTTGCCACTATTATAGATCGCATTGCACTTCTTGATGATTAATTAGTTCTATATATTTCCTTTTTTATTGTATGTCATTTTAGTTGTTTTCTCGCTTAAAATCTATCTTGTCTGGTAATTAATTAATTACTCTGTTTTGCTGTCTACCTTATTACTCTGTTATTGATTAATTTAGATGGGAAATCAAGTTACTTTCTATGTCAAGTACCTTAACCAAAAAAAAAACGAGATTATGAAAACATTACTGTCATTTTTTAATATGCAACTAGTCAGCAAATACAGTCAACATAATCAAGCACTTAAAGGGATCAGCGATGATCTGAAACAACATGTCCTTTTACATCATGACTAAATATCCTACAAATGAAGTTGTGCAGATGTTTGAATATCTTCCTAAAGGAGTTGAAGCATGCTGCATCAAGTCAATGAAATTTCTTTTAGTCAGAACTAAGAAAATACAGAAGCAATTCAGAAGTTGTTTATTTTCAAATTAAGTAAAATTACCCAAACTTTGGAGATATTGGTTGTGCCACAGCCACATCTTGTTGTTGTTGTTGTTGGAGATGGAGGGATATATTTTCATTCATGAGGCTATAAGAAGTATGCATTCCTCTGTTAACACCTTCATTTGATCCCCATGCATAAACCTGTAAACCATAAATCTATATTTAGTTTATCCTGTTAAAAGTACACAATGATTTTTCACCTTGGTTAATTTTTTATATACCTTGTTGTACATTTCCACGTTTTCTTGACTCATTACGTTTACCTTCTTCTTAAGTTCCATGTTTTCTTGCTGAACAAGGTTCACCTGAAAATTAAAAGTTATATTCAAGTCAGTAATTTCTCAAGTCTAGATCACCTTATGCATTTATATATAAAAAAAAGACAGCATCAACCATATATGGTCCTCTTATTTATCAAAAAACCTATATATGGTCATATATTCATTTGTTTTCAATATTTCTATACTTAAAAATTAAAACATAAACTAGTGTTTGTGCTCTGTATTTTGAAAACTACTTGCAACCATAGTTCATGTAATCTACACGTTTGCATATGCCTAGATCACATATGTTTTACATCATGACCAATATTAATTTGCATAGTTTAATTTTTGAACTATTTAAAAATAGTCACTAAGGCGATTAAAAACTATGTTGTCAAAAACTAACGTTTACGATGTATATCACATTAATAGATTTTGATTTTAATTTACAAAATTGAAAAACCAATTAAGTAGCATTTAGTGATGAATCCTATATTGTACTTTGTCGATCCACTATATATATATATATATATATATGTATGTATGTATCAAATATTTCTAATACAACCTTATGATGCAGTTCTTGAATTTCTGACCTCTGAGCTTGACCCTGCAAAGGTTAAAGACTATTAGAACAGAAAATAAATAATAATTATCAAAACAAAGAATGATCAACTAGTTTTATAATTGCAGAGCTACTAGCATCTTCACTCGATCATGACCTTCTCCTTGCGGACATTGTGTAAACTCCTTTCTAGTTGAACCTCTAGATCTTTTAGATCTTTAACACTTAACTGTGAAAGTCGTTCTCCCAACAATTTTCTGCAATAACATCAAAAATTAGCTGAAACTTCTAAAAAAATAATGTGAATTTTTAATTGAACTTTTATGATGTTATTATATTTCCTTGCTCATGAATGTTGAAATGCTTGTACAATCAAATAGAAGAAAATTAATAGCAAACATATTCTTAAAAAATCATGCTTAGCAAGGCTTCAGCATAATGCTAAGATTTAAGGCAATAGTGCAAGATAAAAGATGGTACCGATGAGCTTCATCCAGGCTATGAAGTTGTTGCCTCAGGCTACCTGCCTCCTTTTGCCATATCTAATGAGATGCAATACAAAAGATTCATTCAACTTATGAATTTCCAAATAAGGAGAAATATATGAAAGATTTAAGATCTAATTGTTTGGGTATATTGATCATGAAGTATATAATTTGGCATATATAATTGGTGTTTTTATTTTTCCCATTATGCATAGAAGAAAAGTCAGAAGAAAGTTCACTAGCTAGTACAAGCAATTGATCACTACAACACAGACACACACACACATATATATATATATATATTGTAAGTTGATTAAAAAATCACCACAATCTGTTCAAACATATAGCTGGGGAAAACAAAAAAACATGAATTAGCAATTTTAAACATGCAACTTTAATTACCAGTTAGTTTGTAAATACTTGAAGTAAATGTATGCATATTTTTTTTTTCCTATTATCATTTTTTTTTTTTTTGACGAAATGTGGACAAACCACGTGTGAGGGTATGTGTACTAGCCAGAAATTGACTGTCCAGTATGTACACTCTCAACCAGAAATGAGACACTGCAATTACAACCAAAGACCTATTACCACCACTGCTTTAATCAAGTTTTGAAATCTAAATTTTTGCATCTCACATTCCATCTTCACAATAAGACTAAATATTGCTGGGCTATAAACCCTTCGGTTACTAATAAAATTTACTCCAATTATTTTATTAACATGGCATGGTATACAATAAAACATCAACACTAATAACTTTGTGCCACAATAAGAAAATTCCAAGTAGCATTGGTTTTCTTTTTATTCTTTGAATTGCCATCTATGTAAAACTGATTTCTTTCACTTCCTAAGATACTTCAAAATCCAAAATTTGTTAGCATTAAGCAATGCAATTATTTATTAATGGTACTCCTTTGACTAAGATAATAACATTTTTTTTTTACCTTTATTTCTGAATGCATGTCCAACCCTTGTTTCTGCTCCACTTTTGTCTTGCCAAATCGATCAATAACTGATTTCATACTGAGCATAGAAACGTAAACTCTCATCACTTTCTATTCAAATGTAGATGACTAGGATAAGACTCATAAATGCGTGCAGGTTTCCCTCTAGTTCACCATCTTAATCATTGAAAAAAAATTACAAGGTAAATCTACTTGAATGGCGTTGGTATAGAAACATGATACATGTATTTTTTTAAAAATAAAATAAAATAGATAAACTACAAATTTTATTAAAAAAAAAAAACAGATAGAACCGAGTAGAAAAGAAATGATGCAAGTATTATATATATAGTTTATGAGCACAGTTAAAGAATTTAAAAATAATTTCAAATAGGTTTTCTTTTCTATCTCCCGTAATAATGTGCTATGCATAAACATATATTGAATTCAAGTTCACATATAAGAATAAACAATATTGAACTTGAATACTAGTATTGAATATTAAGTAGATAGACTTAATTATCCAATGCAAAATGCAAATACAGTCATACCCCCAATGCGAAAAATGAAACATATATGTGTCTGCACACAATATTGTTTCAAAGAGAGGAATATATATAATAACTGTTCTAATGTAGATGTAGTTTTGAATCTAAATGAATGTGTTCTAGGGACTTCAATTAGTTTCACAATCAAATTATTTACATAAATAAGATTATAAGCAATAACAAAATAGAATAACTAAATCACGGTCGCAATATTCCGGAAAGTTGATATAAAACTGTAACTCTTTAATCAAAATAATGCTTTCAAATTTTGTATACTAAAAGTTATTAATTTACATTCATATATAGTATCATCATGCTAGCTACAGTTTATTTACACCACATTATAAAAATTCACATAAATCACTTGACCTAAAAAAAAAGTTTGCATAGAACATTTAATTTATCAAGTCATAGCATAAGAGTTTGAGTACATAAATTATATCAACATATTTCATTAGGAATCACAATGAACATCAATAATTATATTTTTATTAATCTCCGAGCCTTCAATATCTTTATTTGTCATTCTCAACTCTCCATCTCCATTTAATTTACTCACACCGTCCATCGCAAATATTTTTGAAAGTGAAATTTAATTATGATATGATTAATGCCTTTTTCCCTTTTGTACTTGGTACTCTCTGTTTCTCTCTTTTTTCTAATAAATTTGTGGTTTATCCATTTTATTCAAAAAAAAAAAAAATGCCTTGACACATAATTTTCAAAATAATGTGAAAATCTTCCTCCTCTTCATTGTAGCAGCCTGACAGACGTCTGATGCATCATAATTGATGATGAATTATATTACAATGTACATTAGAGACACTAATGCCAAATATAACTTTCATAAAATTCTTGCAATTGGTTTGCTCCAAGTTTGAAAAAGGTGGATAAACCACGTTAATAAAATTGCAATATTCCTTATGAGTGCCTGAAAATATATATACATTTTTTTGCATATTATAAACTCCTCCACTTAACTTATTTTTTCAGTAAGGATTTCTCTATATTGGTATTTTGTTGGGTAATTTATTGTAAATGAGCAGGTATTCAGGTTCTTTTTTTTTTTTTTAATAATAGACTGACAAGTTGCCCTTTTTATACTGAATATAAACAAGACAAACAAGATCTGAACCCGAATGCTGATATATATACGATGTATGAGAATAGTATAAGTAATCCCGGGTGAGCAGATATGAACAGATGACGATGAACAAGATCTGTCGTGAGGAATTTGAACCCATGACCTCCTCCTTATACTTTGGTGTCATACCATTCAGGTTCTTAGGATTATATATATATATATATAAATTAGAGGTAATCGAAGCGAAACAGGCATCAAAGCATTGGCATACTTCGGAGCCAGGATGTGTAAATCACTAGTGAGCATAAAATTGCAAAGTGCACCCAAAGCACAGTCATTCGGCTCAGAGCATGACTGTGATTAAAGAGCACCAATGGCTTTAGCAATATTAATTTGCTAAAAGTCCAAAAACACGAAGATACAAGTCCTATAAGTGCCACCAGTCAATAGTACGATTGTACAGTATTTTTTTACCTATAATATAAATCCTGACAGTTAGGTTTTTGAAGAGGACTTTTATTGAAAACTTCATCGGAGGCCAAGGTTTCAAATAGAGATCAAATGAAGCCAATCTAGGATGAGTTGATGCTGCTATATCAGCCCTTTCGGTTCAAAATTGGCGTCAAGAACAACATCAATAAGTGAGTTCTATCATCCACATTAAGAGAAGCTAGCATTGAGGGAGCTTTTTGTATGTATTCATTAATGTCTCAAATCTTGGATGTTGTTTTATAATTATTGTATTATGATAAGCTAAACCTTTAATGGTGCTTTGAATCGATGAATCTTGAGATGAACTTGTAGTTGATTTCCTTTTTCATTATATTGGCTATTTTGAGTTGTTCTTCTAAATCTTCTATGTTTGTTTCATGCTTGTGTTTTGTTTGTGGGAAAGCCGGCTGTAAATACATATTTGATTTGTATGATTAAGATTGAGAATCAATCATATATGATCACAACATAGAGAATAGAGGTTAAGTGCATGCCTAGAGATAGAGTATCGTGTCGAGCTCTCTAAATTAAGGTTAAACCTACAAGAGGGATTCAGTACATAGTCTTTTAATGCAATCGTAGAGCAATTGAGTCGTCGTATATATGGATTAGAAAATAGCCACCTTCAAATAACGGTTAATCTACTGTAGAAGTCTCCACGATTCAAGAATACTTAATATCAAACTAATATATTGCAAGGTAGTCTCAAGGGAATTCGTGTCCCAAGCACCATATTCTTATTCTGATTTTATCCTAAATTCACTATTTCATTGGTTTTTTAGTTTTGAATTTGAGCAAACATCATTCAATGTGTCGGCTAAAAAATAGAGGAAAGATTAGTACTATGAGCGCTGATCCTCGTGAGATCAACTACCCTACATTAAGATACAGTACTTTACTACTTCTATGACTCATATACTTGCAGCTTCGCACTCATAGGAAAGAGCCTATCAATTCCTTTCTGTCATTCAAAGATGTAATTTTATTATTATGTCTATTATGACAAACTACAATATATACATTTCGTTTAGTGATTTAATTTCTTGTTTGCACCAGTCCATTAGCATTCACTAAAATTGATATTTTCTTATTAGGCTTCCAATAAAGCAACAGAAGATTACTTTCATTATGACTATATAGTGCGGAGCACACATATATATCGGTAGGGGACTGTGACCGCCGTACGTTAAGCATTAATATCTTCATTAATTGAATATAATTAGATGCGTATATCCTTAAACACCATTGTATGACAGAGATAACTAAAGAGGCTTCAAAAGCATCAACATGAGCTATATGTAGGTTGGTAGGAAAGTATCACTGCTTTCCATCACTGCCATTAATGAGAATTTATATTTTTGTTTACTCCATGAATAAATTAGATGCTGCTGTCATTCATGATAGGTAGCTCATTTCACTTAGTTGAGTATAGGAAGAAAATTTTGTTATGGGGATTTTGCAGTTAAATCTTTTGGGTCTCTTAATTAAATATGTTTTAGGTAAAGGATGCATGTTCCTTCAATGAACTTAATTAATCTAAAATGATGGAGTGTGAGGATAAAATCAAAGTTACAAATTAAAATGATGGTTCATAATAAGCAAGATCTTGAATCTTTACAAGGAGTGTTATATATTATTCGCAAATCTCATGCTGCATCTTCCTAATTAATTAATGGCTTTGTTGGTGTAACTAAGATGATGTTCATGATTTTACTTTGCATCTGACTCTTAGAAAATGAAAAGAAAAAAAAAAAAATACTTAATTCAAGAACTAGCTAGGTTAACAAGTTGATAACCTGAGATATATATATCTCCAAAAACTAAGTGAACCTGTACTTGTTATGCAACTAATTAAGCTGAAGATCAGTGTAAACTTTTTGTTGAGAATATATAATAATAAGTACAACAAAGAGAAAGATATGAAACATTGAAAGAAGCCCTGTTCACATGAATATATATATGATAGAAAGCTAGAGAATAAGATGAAGGGAGATACTTGGTGTTGGCATAGTCATAGAGCCTGCCAGTGCTGGAGAAGACGATGAGACCGATTTCTGCATCACAAAGGATGGCAAGTTCCTTTGCTTTCTTAAGCAGTCCATTCCTCCTCTTTGAGAATGTTACTTGCCTATTGCTAGAGTCTTCTATCCTTCTTATCTCAATCTTTCCCCTTCCCATCTTCTACTCTGTGTTTTTACACAAATCAATGGATCCAGTAGCTAGATCTGTTAGGAAGAACAAGAACAAGAACAAATATATATGAATGGTAACTATTGGTGATGAAATGACAGGTGTTATTCGAGGAGAGGCTATGAATGAATGAAGATAAATAAGTGATGGGACTTGTAATAGAATCTGAAAACAACCCTTTATTTTTGGGTGGTTTTGTAGGAAAAGCTAAAGAGAGTTGTTGGTCTTCCTGTTGTAGTTTATGAATATTGTTGCAAGTTTCAAAAGCGCCACCAGTGCAATGGATCTCCGACGCGTATTACAATGAAAACATATATATATATATATATATATTATGTATATATATGGCTCGCTTGCCCAGGCGTGGTCAAGAAGAAACCTAGGTTTGAAAGGATTTTGGGGTCCAACGGACCTATCAGTTTCTCAATTATCACCTCTTCAATAATGGATAATTTATTGGGGTTACTTTTGCCCTGGTTTGCCATGTAGTATATCTCACATTATTACACCAGGATCTAACAAATGGGAGCATATTTAGTAAACACTGTTAGGATCTAACAAATGGGAGCATATTTAGTAAACACTGTTAGTGTTTGGGAATAAACCTTGGATAAAAGATTTTTTTTTTCAGGGTTATTTATGGATAAATTGTCAAATTAAACCACAATTTGAAAATGTTGATAGGTACAAGAATAGTTCTTCAAATCAACCTAAATATTTGTAGATAAGCTGATATAATTTTTTTAAGGCGATAAGTGTCCCTCATAAAAAATTGTTAAAATGATAGACAAATATGGAGGTACATTTGTTACGGTGGCTTACAAATCTCCTAAGAAAATCTCATATATACTTTGCAATCCTAAAAGAGGTGAAACTATTATTTTTTTCCACAAGAGACCCCCACCCAGTCCCATGAACAATATAAGAATAATACTGTGCCCAAATGCACAGCACATGAATAGTACTAGAAGGAAAAAGATTTGAACTCTTACCCTCCCTTTTACTCTCGTGTGTCATACCATTGGTTATCTAATGGTTGAAATAAATTGATATAACATATAATTTATCTTTGTTTTATATAAAGATGAATTAAACATCCCTTTCTTCGTATTTTTTTTAAATAGTATTAAATTTGTTTATATTTATATTTTAAATGAATAAATCACGTGAATTAAATGAAGAACGGAATACAAACTGACACAATGACAATACAACTTGAGGAAATAACAAAATAGAATTTCTCTAGGCTATATTCCATTGAGGAATAACAATGTCGGGTTAAAGAATATTTTTAAAATTTCAAGTTGAATAAAAAAGTTTTATATAAACTAACTAAATTTTAACTGAATTAATATTAATAATAACTAAATATTTTAAACCTAAATTTTTATTTTTATAGATAATAATAAATATTTAATATAATTTTTTTCAAAATAATTATTAAGAATATATATTAATATTTTTTATCTAACGGTCAAAGAATATGTATTTGATTTTCCTTTTCTCCCCGATTCAAAGATTGAGAGTCCATCTATATATATAGTTATATACACATATATATAAATAAAATTTAAAAAAAATACTTATATTAAATTATTTGATTGGAGGAATAGTACGGGTTTTTTAATAAAAAAATATATTATATAAAAATTTCAAATATAAAGAGTTGGCCCTTTTTATGTAGTATGTAATCTGTGTATATTTTATTCTCTTTAAATTTAAATACTTAATTGTGTGTTACCCGTTCTTTACTTTTTCTCATTATATTATAATTCCCTAAAGCAAAAGGATTCGATGCGGGTTGATTTGAGTGCATGAAAAGAAAAGGATTATTTTTTGGATTATTCTTAATTTGTATGATTAAAATATAAATGGGAAAACTAAATGGACGGAGAAAGAATAAAGAGGGGAAATAGGAAGCCAATCATCTACGTTGAACTCAACAAATTAGATTTGGACCTAGTACCTCACTTTTTTGTCATGAATAAATTGTTTGTATATGGATTAAGAGTGGATTTAGATTTGTTCAACAACTTTTATTCTTTTGCTACCTTCTAGAATAAGATAATCTCAACGTCAAGTGGTAACTTAATTTTTCAAAATAAATTTTTCCCTCCCAATTTTTTATGCTATTAAAATCGTTACATATTGTTAATGGGTTTTTGGTCTAATGACATTGGCTTCATGGTAAAAGACATTGGCTGTAAGAATTTTATTTGCTCAAGTTCAAAACTATGATAGTAACTAATCCCAAATTGTAGTGTGTAGCTTGTAGCCCAAATCTTGTACTATCTGGTGAGGATGCATGGCCGGATGTTGAATTGGTAGCTATGTGTATGTTCTTGATTAAATGGATTTGTCGCATTTGTCAAAAAAAATTATTACTTACATTGATATCAATAATACTCAAGTACATGGGATTCATCATTTTTTTTTCTTTTTTTAATAAAATGGATAAACCATAAATTTATTAGAAAAACCAGAACAGCGAACGACAAACAAACAACACAAACAAACAGACAAAACAACAAAACGTAAACAGGGACAAAAAGGACGCTACACCAGCTGTGTGATAGTCCACAACAAACAAAAGAAAGAAAAAACAGGCAACAAACATCAAGCACAGACGAAAAACCCCCAGCCTTGAATTGAGAAGACGAAATACACCAAGAGGCAACAAAGATCAACTCAGTCAGACCAAGAAGGTCACTCATGAAGCTGTGGATGAATTGAGCTGCTAGCAAGTTCCGCTAATCTGGCGCTCAAGAAGTCGAGAGAGTGCTTGACAGACTGAATGGAATCAATGGATACTTGCTGAGTTGAGTCCTTAGCTACAGAACACCAATCAATAGCATATGAGAAATTTTTAATAAAATTGAAGTTGTGGAAAGGAAGGTAAGATTGAAAATTCTGTTATTCCTTTCCAACCAGATATTCCAGAAAATTGCTCTGGTAAGGAGATCCCAGAAGGTGCTCCAATGCGCGTCCGGGGAATGAATCCAAGTCGACCAAACTTGATCGAACGAATTTGGAATCGAATGTAATTTTAGATTGCTCATGTAAAACGCCCAAATTCGGGAAGCAAAATCACAGTGAATCAGAAGATGGTCAGCAATTTCTGAATTTTTAAAACACAGAACACAGGTATCTGTTGCATTTTGGATGTTACAGCCTTTCTTAGCAAGGTTGGACAGAGATGGGATTTTGTTATCATTAGCAAGCCAACAGAAAAGTGTGACTTTGCTAGGACATTCCACTTTCCAGAAGAAAGAATAAAGTGAAGTGTGCATTCCACCATCAACAAGGAAATTATAGAATGAGCGAACTGAAAAGGAACATTTACTTTCAAAGGTCCAAATGTTCATATCCTCTTGGGGAGATAAACACTCAGGAATAGATTGAATGAGGGGTATAAGATCTTCCTTAGTGACCTCATGAAAGAAGGATACACGATTAAAAGTATTCAAGTAAAATTGTCTAATAGTAATCCAGGGTGTCAGGCAGTTATTAAAAAAAACTAGGCCAGATGTCTTTTGGAGCTCGACCACCAAGCCAGTTGTCGAACCAGATGAAGGTAGAGGCACCATTGTGTATTGTTTTTTAGGTACAAGCTCTAAAAGCAGGAAGTATTGGGGTGATGCGAGCCCAGAAAAAAATATTTACTCCTAGGCGTGGAATGAAAGAGTGGCCTAGGAGGTCCTCTGCTAAGGTAATTAAGGTAAATGATTTTGGACCAGCAATCTTGTTGCCCAGTTAAGATTTTCCACCACCATTTAGCGAGAAGGGATTATTAAAGGGGTGAAGATTAAGAATACCCCATCCACCCATGCTACGAGAACGGCAAATTCTGTCCCAAGCTACCAAGCGTAGACCCTTGGAACCAAGGTCGGATCCTTTCCAAAGAAAATCTCTACAGATTTTATCTATTTCCTTAATTACCCAAGATAGTAATTTGAAAACAGACATCCAGTAAGTGGGAATAGAAGAAAGGACCAAGTTAAGAAGGGTGAGACGACCCCCAAGGAATAAGTGGCTTTCCAAGAAGAAAGTTTTGCTCTAACCATCGATGTTAATTTTGTCCAATCTTCACATTTGGGGCGTCGACCAAAGATTGGACACCTAAGTATATGAGTGGAAGGCAATCCCTTGTACAGTTGAGAATCGAAGCTAAAATTATACTAGGTTGGTATCCATAATTGGTGGAGTAAAGACAACTCTTGTTGTGATTAATGGTAAGACCAGAGGCACTTTCAAAAAGGTACAGAATAAGCTTGGTAATGAGTAGGTCATCTTGGCCTCCAGCAGAGAAAATGATGAGATAATCAGCGTATTGAAGATGACATATGCTATATGAGGTACCAATGGGAACACCCACAAGGATGCAATTTCAAAGTGCATGAGAGAACATCGCACTTAGGGTATCAGCAGCAAGTGCAAACAAAAAGGAGGAGAGGGGATCTCCTTGGCGTAAACCACGTTTTCAATGAAAGAATCCATGAGGTTCCCCATTCACAAGAACTTGAGCTTTGGAAGTGTGAAGGATGTTAGAGATCCAAGAGATCCAGTGTGAACTGAAGCTTCGAGCAGCAAGAATATCAAAAAGAAAGTCCCAATCAAACGAATCAAAGGCTTTTGCAAAGTCAAGTTTAAGAGCATAGCCAAACACCTTTTTCTTTTGAAGGTGGAAATTAGTTCTTGGGCAGCTATAATATTATCTGCAATGCATCTGTCTTTAATGAACGTAGATTGAGAGTCATCAACCAGGGAACTAATCACATTTCTCAACCTATTAGCAAGGACTTTAGATAAGATTTTGCAGGAAGAATTAATCAGGCTAATAGGCGGAAATCAAAAATCTTTTCAGGAGAATTGGTTTTGGCAATCAAAGCAATATGAGTCCAATTGATGCGTTCAAGATTAGCCTTCCCATAAAAAAATCATTAACTCTAAGATCAATAAGCTAATATAATTAATAGAATTTCAATTTCATACTCTATGGAGAATGGAGCTGCCACAACAACAACAATAACAAAAGTCGTTAGTTTTAATTATTTAGGATCTCCTACATCAATCTTTCTCCTCCATATTATTTTATCGTTTTTCATTTTAATATTCACGATTGCCAAAATATATTAGTTAAAAAAAAAAACTGCCAAAATATGAATGATCATGAATCGGACATGACTGCACCACAAAATATTTCATGTTCATTGACTTCCAAAGTCCTCCAACTCAACACAGCTCCCTACTTGAAGTATTAATTTGAAATTAATGGAATGAAAGTTTTCTTGGATAATTAATCTGATATTATCATTTGATCATATACGCCATTAGTTCGTACAAACATATAAAATTGTTCAGTGGAATTCCCTTGTCTTGACTTTCCAAAGGACCAAAACCCTAGTTGGATGCCTATTTAAATTATAAACCCATCCATCCAACAGGAATGATGGAAAACATATTTTAATTAATTTTGAATAACAAAATAGTTTTTTTATTTTATTACAACCATAATTATGGCAAAACAGAATTCTCACGTTGGAAACCCTTGCGCGCAGGAGGTGCAACAGGATGCCGACGGATACCTGTGTGCTTTGTCATGCGGGGTCAGAGTCTGTTGATCATCTTTTCCTCCAATGCCCTTTCCCCGTCCAGGTGTGGGATTACTTTGGCAGGTTGCTGCAGTTCCCGCATCCCCCTGTCTCCTTGAGAGACTTGTGGGGGCCTTGGCGTCTGAGTTTGCTCCCCGCCCGGAGGGCTTTTGGAGATCTTGTTTATAAAGCAATTGTTTGGAATATTTGGCTGGCTAGGAATGATTGTATCTTTAATGCCAATTTTGTTCATGTGCACTGTATTTTATTCAAAATTGATCAGATGATTTTATCTTGGTTATCTTCAGTCGAGGACAGAGTCCGTGAGAAGTTTGATGATGACATCACCTCTGTTCGGAGGAGCTTGGAGTTCTTGGGGCCCAGCGATGAGGTTCGGGGTGCGACCCAGCCTGCTGAGGAGGTTTACGACGCGGTCGTAGGATAGGTGTTTAGTTGCTGATGGCCTTGAGGATGGCCGTTGTTCCTCTTTCTGTTTTGTTTTGTTGTTGATTTCTTGTTGTTTCTTTTGGTTTGGCACCCTGTATCCTTACCCCATCTAGTGGTTGGTTGTTTCTTTTTTTCAATATAGTGGTTTATCCATCTTTTCAAAAAAAAATAATAATTATGGGTATTATCTCATTCATAATTATTAATATATTTTTTTTTCTTAGATTAACACATTGTTATGAATCCATGGTTTATGCCTCTACAAGCTTTTGGCGCTTGATAATGGGTCATAGTCTGGGATTGACAGGTACGATAATATATCAATTATGATAGTTTAATAACCCTCTATAGATTTACTATATTGGGTGGGCTAATATGCAAGACAATCAGGACATACCATATGCACTTAAAATGATATATCAATGACCACAGGTCCACAACTCTACAATGGTAAATCTTTTGCCTTATAATCCTAGAAAGATTTAAGATGGAGAATACAACTCCTCCTACAGAAGGAACCTGTGAACATAACTGAAATAGTATTTTTATAAAATATCTACAGTGTATTTGCACAGTACTTTATAGTATTACGACATAAAAAATTAAACATTGCACCACTCACTCACTACTCATGGGTTATTTTTCACTAGGCTATCTTATGGTTGAGATTCTATCACATATCTCCCTGTATCTACGGTATGATGAAATTATATCACGTGTCTCTCAGTATTCAAAATTTTTGACATAAATATAAATATAAACATAAACATAAATTGCCACTTTTGCAGGAATAATGGCCACAAGTTGAAATTCCATATTTTTAAACCGCCCCGCCCTAATAAAACACTGTGAATAGGAAAATATAAAAGGACCCATGAAATCTTTTTTAATAGTTTATAAATAATTCTTCTGATTGTATCATTGTGTGCATATATATATATATATATATAATAACCTCAACATAATTAATTCAATAAAATTATAACAAGAAACAACAAAATGACAACCTGTAACAAGAAGCATCACATGGGCGCCTGTGGTCCTCAAAACTGATCTAATTGAGCACCAAATATTTTTTAAAGTCTTAATTAACAACCATGACCAAGGCTCAGATTCAATCCTCCGGTCCCAAGCTGGTCCTTCCATTGGTCAAGAACACGCGAGCATGATGGTCGGATTTTAAAATTCAAAGTTATGCGTATATTTTTTTAAGTCTTGGGATCCAAAGTACGTATTGGTCTGTGGGACTCAAAGCCAAGTGTCAATGATCGCCATATCATTCATTTACTTTAAAAAAAATTAATATATTAAATACTTACATAGTTACATTGGGTTATGGGTACAAGAGCTGGACTTAAATCTCACCCAGCAGAAGCACGGGGAATCATGAGAGTGGAAAGCTTAGGACAGTTTAGCATTATCGATAATTTTTTATTTTTATTGTTGAGATTAAATTTTTAAAATTTTTGGTAACAACACTTGTTTAAACATTAAAAAAAAACATATTTTTAATTTTTTAAAATATTAACTTCTTAATTTTAACCTAACACATTAGAAATTTTTAAACCACTATTTTTTTGTTATGCCGGCAAATTGTGAATATCCGGTGATCAAATAGACACCGGTATACAATAGTCTAATCGACAATGGTTGACGATGAGGGGCCGTCAATCGCCGGTGATAGGGGTGCCATGTTCCGGTCACCAGATGCCACCCGAACAGCAATGGTAAGCGTGCCCAATAGTGGTGCATTGTTAACCAACGGATCAACGCTGGCCGGTAGCTAATAGCGGCAAACACGACTACCAAAAACGTGACAACCTGTTGTGAGCCATAAGTAGCTAGTGGTGGTGCGGCCATGTGGCGAAAAGTCACCTATGGACATTGGTAGTTGGCCGAATACCAGTTTTTTCATATTTTTATTAATATATATATATATATAAACTTTATTCACTAATATAATTTAATTTTGTTTATTAATATAAAAAAACTTTATAAAAAATATAAAAATATAAATATGAGAAAAATAATAAAAACTTTACTAACCATACTTGTTTTGTTTTTAATAAACCACTCATAAAAAAATAAATAAATAGATAACATTGAAGGACTTTCGGTTTTGAACTCATAAGATCAATGTCTTCTTGTATAAGAAAAAGGAAAACACTCGAGTGGAAACAATCTACTAATTCGTAGGATTAAAGCCTGAGTATTAGATCCGGCCCGGGCATTGACCCGGTCAAGGCTCTGGGTCACGGGTCAATTGGTTCAACCGTCGGATCATTTGGGTCAATACTGGGTTAATAAAAATATTTTAAAATATTATTTTTAAAATTATAAGTTAGTTTTTAATTATATAATGATATATCATAATAATATCCATGAATTATTAGTTATCAAATAAATAATTTGATAGAAAAAATATAAAACAATTGTTAATCTTTGATTTGGAAGCAGTAGAAAAGAGAAAAAAAGCTCAAACTTCACATAATACCAACACATAACAATACTAATTCACAATAAAAGTTTAAATTTATCATCAAAGTATCAAACCAAACTCAATCCAATATATAACCAAAGTTCAAAATTGAAATTACAAATCAAACTGGGTCAATCGGTCTGACCGTCGGGTCAACTGGTTTGACCACCGGGTCAATCAGTCCGACCGCCGGATCAACCGGTCTAACCACCGGATCAATGCGGGTTAGAACGAGTTGATTGTATAACCGGTCTAATTAAAGACCCGGACCGGTTGAAGCACCGGGTCACCGGGTCAACCGGTCCGACTGCCGGGCCGGTCCGGGTTTGATAACTATGGTATAAAGTTCACATAATAAGTACAGCTTCACATAGAAAAATATTATCTATGGCAGTTAAATGCAAGGAATAGCCCATCACGCCCATGACCTTAACAAATAGATGCCTGAATGTTGCCACTTGTACAAAAATGTACCTTACATAATACTTTTTTTTTATTAAAATGGATAAACCGTTTCTTACATAATACTTTAATTTTGGAATGCTACAAATTAAGGGATATATACATGGCTACATATATTTATATTTCAAACTCAAAACAAAGAACCACCGTTATTTTAGTTTATAATTTATAAGAGGCAAATCACATGGAAATATTTTATCAAAAAAAACAAAAAAAATCAAATGGAATTATAATGATATCATACTAATCCCCAATGTTATGTAGAAATTCAAAATCTTCATCGTAGTGTACTAGAAACTCGTCCGTTCAAATGCCTTCTTCCTTTCAGCGCCGGTCCACTTGCACGGCCATTCCCTGTGAAGAACCCAAAGGATGTAGTTTTATAACAATCCATATATTATATATATATACCCTTAAGATAACAGATGTATTTCAATTAAGAAGAAATATATATATATATATATATACCATCTTCACATCTCTTTTTAGAAGCAGTGGGATGATTTGGAATGAAGACTCCTGTTCCATTACTCTCCCTTGGCAACCAAACCTGCAATTCAAGAATTAACAAAAATTAAAACCTCAACGGCATTAAATCAAGCAAAATCTTAATATTCCGTACTTTTAATTGGTTCCTCTGCTTTAGAGTGAGTAACTGTTCACATTCATTATGACGCCAACTGAAGTGGTTCATCTGCAAACAAAACCAAGTCCTTGAGACGTTATTAAAAGAAAAAAACACAGTAATGAATCATCAATAGATATATGTCATGAGTTGGAGCTTGCTTGCCTCTGCAAGGATCAATGGATTTATTAAACTTGGTCTCTTGATGGAGTAATTACCAGCTAATCCATATTTGTTCTTTGCTGCTTCTTCTTCATCATCATTCACAAGAAGCAAAATCCTCTTCTCAATTTCCATGAAGAGCACATCCTCCTCCTTTGTAATTTGATGGCCTTCCATGGTCTTGGTTATTTGGCTAAAGAATTTTAATTATCAGATATATATGAAGAACAAGATGGAATAATGATGTACATATATATACACACACACACGCATTGGTTTAAGAAGAATAGACGTTACTCATGAGATGTACTAGAGAGGAAGGAGAGGGAATGAAAGTGGAAAGTCCCAAGGGATGCCTCCAAAATGACTGCAAGCTTTGTTTTTAATGGGGACACACTTATGTTGCCTTATTGTTACGTGTTAGGAAAACAACGTACCATGCACGGACGTGGGAAGAGCCGCGTGGGAGGTGATGTTATTTAATAAATTCAGGAGGTTATTTTAACATGCATTGCTTTTGGTTGCAAGTGCATTTCCACCAATTATATATATATCGACCGGTGTTAATTAATTAATCAGGATAAATACTTGACTAATATTATATTATGAATGATTGGATGATGATAATATTGAATATTGTACAAGAATTGGATGGCTATATATGAAATATGTTTAGGACTTAATTAAATAAAATAATGATCTAACATCAATGAGTTGGTCTCTAATGAAATATCATATGTTTACAAGGTGTAGTATCTCAGGTGGTGGTACCTAGTGAAGAAAACAACTACAGGTATAAGATTCTACTGATTTTGATGAAACAAATATTAATAGCGAGTAATATTGAAAAGAAAGAAAATGACAATAGTAATATGCTCCCAAGTTTGCAAATATATAATTGGTTCATGCATTTATATTTCATGTATTCATATATTAATATAAAAATGTTTTTAAATTTTAAGTTAGTCTGTATTATTAGACCTATATAATTTGAATTAATATAATCAGTACGTTGAAGATTATTAAATTATAATTAAATGATTAATGGCTCACACAATTAAACATGAAATATTGTGAACTACTTAAACATCAAGCATATAACCCGAAAATAAGCGCTTTTGGTTGTGATTGGAAATTTTTTTAAAAAAAATAATACATACAAGTTTAAGGAATTTAGACATTTATCTGTAAAAAAAACCAAGACATTTATTTTAAATTAATTTATATATATAAGGTTCAATCATCTATGCACGTTCGTAGAATCGAAATCTACAAACGTTATTATTAACCGTTGGATTTCGATCTAACAGTTGATCACTATTTAATAAATAGTATTACTATGCTGATAAATAGTGGTACAGTAAAAAAAAAGATGTACAATAAAATATATATATATATTTGAAAGATGATAGATCATTAGCTTTTTTTAAAAAAAAATCAAAGAGTTATAAAGAGTAATAATAATAATAATAATAATAATAATAATAGCTTCACTAAAACTTGAAAATATAACAACAAAACAACACAAGTTAAAAGCAACAAAAACAAGGGAGCTATGGCCTCCAAGGGGTAAATTTTTTATGCAGAGATATACTTGAAATCGTTGATTCGTGCACAAATACCCGATAACAAGCCTCCAACACCTGTTGATTAACGATAACCAGGATTGGAAGAAGAGTAAAATCTTATTACTCAATGAAATAATGATCACAAAACTGATTTTCTCTTGCCCATAGGCTTACATTAAATATGCGAAAATAGCACTAAGAAAAGAGATAATTTAAAATTTTATCAAAAATAGTAAATTCTCAAATATCAGCAAGAAATAAAAGATTTAACAAAATAAAGACTATTGCCACAAACATGATCACAAATCAGAGATTTCTATCCTAAGATATAACGAAATCAATAATTACTAAAAACGACAAAATTCTGGTTTTTGAGGCCTAAACGATGGAATTTGGCCAAATTTTGGTATGCCTCACGAGTTGTGACTTTTGTTCCTTGACCCGTTTCCCATCAAATAGACCCGGTCGAACCATAAAATCTCATCGCCCACCAAATTACCGAAATACCCTTCCATCGAACTTCTCCATGTACACACATGCTAATTCATCTATACACCCGTCATCAATTTTTTAGTATGTCACTAAACTTTGGCTTATTTTCACTTTGATCACTAAACTTCAATTTGCATCAATTTGGTCAGTTAACATTAATTTGATTTCACTGGCTAGTAAATCAAGGGATTTTTACCTCCAAATGAATGATGTGGCTCTTTTTTGATGACATGGGCACCTCTAATAGACTTAATAATGTGTCATGAGAAGAATTGACTTGAATTTTTAGACAGCCATGTTAGCAATTGAAGGTTGAAATGCTTGATATATTACTAGTTAAAATCAAATTAAAGTTGAGTGACTAAATTGATGCAAATTGAAATTCAGTAATCAAAATGAAAATGAGCCAAAGTTTAGTGGTTTACTAAAAAATTTACCCGCCTCCAAGGAGATGAACTAGTTAGCTAAAGCTTCTCCTGGAGAGATCCTAACAAAAGGTTAAAAAAGATTAGTCGTGCATGTACAAAAATAAAATCTTGCCATGGTCCCCCGTTGTTGTTGTTGTTGTTGTTGTTATTTTTATTTTTATTTTCTTTTTCTTCTATGTGAGATACATGAACTCCAAACTTCGTTTAACTATACAAATTAATTAATCTTCCCAATTTAATTCCCTTTGATTCTAGAGCAGCATACACTCACATAATGAACATATGCTTAATTTGAAGATTAGTTAAGATTAGTTAAGATTAGCTAATTCTCCTTCTCATATGACTAGTCTCATCATGCGCGGCACGACACGGTCTGGTGCGCCGCCCCAAGATCTAGGAGATCTATATGCCCGCGCTGAGCTCCATGATGATTCAGGCTAAGATCGAGTGTCCCGGGGGAAAGCCTGGCTGTCGTCAAGTCCAAAGTCGGCATTGAGATTTGAGAGCTTCTATGATAACATTCTCCCTGCCATTGAGAACGCCATTCGGCCCTCCTATAGATCTGTTCGCTGAGTCCGAGGACGAGGCCCCAATCTCCAAGGCTCCCGCTACAGCCCCTCCTCCACCACCATAACCTCCTTCTCCTTCAAATCTCTGGCTACGGTCACATCTCCTTCAAAGACCGTGGCAATTCCGAATCCCCCCAAGAAGCTCACGAACCAGTACAAGTTGGACACTGGGGCCATTGTTGGGAAGTGACCCTTTGGAGGGATTGCTCCTTCGGATGTGGAGGTAGCTTCTAGCATCCAACCCTACATGACTATGATTCTGTGCAGAAGAACATGGTCGAGAGGCTCTTGCTTGATGTACTCTATGAAAAGGTAGCTTCATTTTGGACTACTGCATCATATTGCGGTTAGAATCAGCTCTCTCTCTCTCGGAAAATTGGTGCTCGTAATATCTGCATCTCAGTCATTGTTATCAATTGCGCTAAAAAGCACTGAGCTTTTTAATATGCTACTTATTTTACATGATGAAGTAATCTAGTGTCTTCATTTTACTTCTGTAAGGTCAAATTACCTTTTATAGAGCTCATTAACGGGAGGAATAGTTTGTTTACAGATTAAGTCACTAGTGTGACTATGACTGGCCTGGTGGCAAAGGCTGCAGCAATGGCGCTTGTACAGCATCCCGTAGTGCAAGAAAACTGCAAGGATGGTAAGAGCTTCACATACAGCAGCATCATTAAAATTGCAGTGGCTGTGGCAATTGATGGTCTCCTCGTAACCTGGTTCTTCTGGATGCAGGTAAGGTTTTTAAATCTGATGTTTTATGATAAAAATCTGAAATCTGAAATCTTCATTTTTCCTACCCAATCAGAAACTTAAAAATACAAATCATGAAGTTAAAATCTTTTATCTACCTTCACAAGCTGGAGAACAGAACAGGTAAAGAAAGCCCGTTCTTCTCATAGAAAAATATGAAGGCTATCATTTTGTACATAGGACACTTTGAGATTAGTGAACCAAAAGATATATTTTAGTTAATTAATTTTGATTTATATCATGCACTTTCCTCTGTCTCTCTACATTTATATATATCTTATAATTCATTAATTTCAAAGTATCCTATACGGAATGATAGCCCTCATGCGAGAAAGAGGAACATGTATAATTTAAATCAAAATTAATTAATTAATTAATCAAATGATATATTGTAGTTCACTAATTTCAAGTTTCTCATGTATGGTATGATCACAATCATCATAATCCATTTTTTTTTAAAAGAGAACCTCCTCTTAGAATTTTTACCGTTCAAAAACAGTTTCATCTCAATGAATGAGTATAATTCAGGTATGCTTCTAAATTCTAATTACCATTTGGTATATATATTTTTCTTTTCTACATTTTTGTCCAAGCGTTGCATGCACATAAGCATTTGTGATTCTTCTGTAAAGACATTTACTTTATCCAATTTGGATTTGTTTGGGGTGGACACATTTGGATAGTAATCTTTCGCCAAGTGAGATAACCATTTCTGATTAGGCTAAATATTTGTAATCGACATTTGTATGACTCCTCATTTTATTATTTTAATATAAGAGTTGTCACCGACTCACCATCCTTGTTATACATGAGACTAACATAGAATGAGCTTATGAAGTCGAGCTTACACTTGATCATAGGCCAAAAACCTTCTAGTTGGCTCCTGATTAAGTGAGGGGCTGTAGAAAACTAGAAAATGGCATAAGGTCAATATTGATAATTATCAACTAAGATGGAGTGGAATGGTAATTAAAATTACTATTATTCCGATCTAGCTAGATGTTTTCAAATTTTAACTGGACAAGGAGCACCCATGTAGCCCTTAAATGGAAGTCAAGACTAGCTCACTTATTCAGCCTGACCTTCCTAATTGAAGAGGGATAGCTAATGATGATGAATAATTGACAAAAGTGTTCCAAATACAAGCTGCAACATGCAATGCAAAAATAGGAGGTCCGTTGTGTCATATCGGCATTACATAATACGCACATGGCAATCGGAGAAGGATTACAACCTTGCCTTGCAAAGTTGTTTAAACTCAGAATCTTATTATATATCCTATGCCAAGCAACTAATAAAAAGATGATTTTATGAGGGTTAGGCCTCTTCCAAATAGTGGGACCAAGGGGCCATACTAGCCTACCATTGTTAAGGAAACAGTAGAAGGATCTAATAGAGAAGTTACCGGCACTTGAAGCCCCAAATTTGGAATCACCCTATCCAAGAGAAAGAGATGGAATAGGAGTTGTGTAGTCCCGACAAATTAGGGCTAGCATCAAGGATAAAGCATAGATAGAGGCAAGAGGTCATGTTGTTCTGAGAAATTAGTCTGGCTAGAAAATATAAGGACCCTACCATTGTACCACCAATCATTCCAAAAGAAGGTAGAAGTTTCATCTCAAAGGACAGAGAAAATGCATGTATGGAAGGAAGTAAGATTTAAATAATCTCGACCTAGAAGAGCAATTTATTTTGTGGAAGGTGACGGGGGCTTTTTTTATTATAATTGAATTGAAATTCTTTCGACTAATACCTTGTTTAGCTGGAGCAAATTTTTTACCACTATTTGCCAAAGAGGGCCACGTTGAAGTTTTAAAGCTTAAAAAAAAAAAAAATACCCTAACCACCTTCATCCTGAGGTTTATCATGATCTAGATGGGACAAGATTAGGCTCAAGTCATAGGCTGTAAATTTTATTAGTGGCTTGGATAACCTATTTGGGTAGTTTGAAGATTGACATCCAATATGTCAGGATTGAGGAAAGCACCGAATTGATAAAAGCGAGTCTGCCTTCAAGGTAGAAAAAATTGGTTTTCCACGTGGGAAAAAAAGTACAAATAGAGAGGATAGATTTCATCATGTTCTGTTATTGAAGACACCTTCTAGAGGTGGCGACTCCAAAATAGGTAGGGTCAATGTGTCAAGAGCAATTAAGAGTCGAGACTATTGGGATCTTAGCAAAATGGCCGAATTTGGATGAGAAGAAAACAACTTTTCTAGAAGTTAATTGCTGGGCTCGTGATCTCTTCAAATAGGTATAGGATCAGCTTGATGACTCTAAAGTCTTTGATGCCAATAGCTGACAGAATGAGAAAGTCATCCATGTATTAAACATGACAGTTTTCCCCAGGACCCAAGACACAATCTAAAGAGAATGCGGAAGTTGAGAGCATAGGAGAAGATGACACCAAGGGAGTCAATGACCAAAGTGAATAGAAAATGGAAAAAGAAGTGATAGACCTCTCTACCTTAACCTCCGCCAAGCGCACTGCCTGGAGTGATCTCATCCTTTATCTTATTTATAAGTGCTTCTATGAGTAAAGTAAGCACTGATGCTTTTTGATATGTGTTTTGGATATATGTATATGGAAGGGCTTCTAAACTTTAAAATTACTATTAAAATTTCTTAAAAGCATAATCAAAATTTTCTTATTTAAAAATCCAATATGAATTAATACTAAAGTAATATTTTAATATCCTAACATCCTTAATAAAAAATAGTTGGCTAAGTAGAAAATATCACGAAAAACTTATATAGGAAAAAAAATTCATGATTTTATATTTATATATAGTGACAATCAGTAATAATGTGTGCGTTCTGTTCAAAGATATTTTGATAGAAAATTGAAAAATATTTTTATGATCAACTAAGTGGAGAAGGTGAGGATAAACTTAAATTAGGATAAAAAAATTATAATTTAATAGTGACATTAAGGACACAAGGGTAAAAGTGTGGTTTTCTCAAAGATATTTTTATCACAATTATTTAGCTCATCACTAGAAATGCGTTTTTTAGAAGCACCAATTTGTTATACTAAAACTATTTTCTTTACCGCTTCTGGTTTGTTACATTAGTGAATTTAGATATGCAAGTTTGAATCTATAAGCACTTAATTCACAGAAAAAGCACTTCCGGCTGGAGAAAAAAAAAAATTAATGCAGGCCTAACTCCCCTGTTACCGGGCATATATAGGTAGGTAGTGATTAATGTTGTCATTTCTGGGCTTATTTATTTATATATTTATTTTTATAGAGTTCATTTGGCTAGAAAATTGGTATAATAATTCCGTCTTTCTTTGGCCTTCTTCAAAATGATATCATCTCGTTCTTATGCTTTTCAAATCTCTATCCTCAATACTAATGAGAGGCTAATTCTGTAATTTCCGATGGTGTATGCTTTCAAACATATATATGCATGGCGAAATTTGATTTTGCTAAGGTTTTTGTTTCCTATAAGAAATCAATGGGCCATGACAATCTGAGCTGTGACTAGAGACAACTTTTGCCACTGTTTCTTGTTAAGTCTCTAGAGATGGCCCAGCAATTTGTTTTAGTACTTAATATCGTTTGAATTTTGAAATGCATAAAGATTCTTTCACTTGGCATGTATATCCATTTGCCTCACATGCGTATAATGCCAAAGTTTTCATGGCATTGAACTGGTATTAGGCTTTTTGAGTGTGAAGAAACACCAAACTGCAAATTCCTTAATTTCTAAACTTTTGTCATTAATGTAGTCCTAGAGGGGTGGAAATTGAGGATAAATAAAAAGAGAATGTTTATAAATGCTTACTTGTATAGTTCCTATGAATGTATACTATGCAGGTAGTAAAGATGGCAGTAATTTCTAGACTTGTATGGTTCCTATGAATGTTTATGAATGCTTACTTGTATAGTTCCTATGAATGTACACTATGTAGTTCCTATGAATGTTTATGAATGCTTACTTGTATAGTTCCTGTAAACTTTTGTCATTAATTTCTAAACTTATGAATGTACACTATGTAGGTAGTAAAGATGGCAGTTTTCTACTGGATGTATAGTTCCTTGCCTAACAGTGAAAATTTTTCTCCTGTTCTGTCATAGATGTATGTTATTCAACCGAAACACTTAGATCTCTAGAGAAATATTTCTTATTCTCCACTTCTCTTTGTGGTTTTGCTTTTTGGGATCAGTGTAGTTAGAATCGTACGGTTCTTGATACGAATCTTACGATTCATATCATTTTTCATCCGTAACGGTTCGAATCTTATAAAAGAATCGAAATTGATCTAGAATCGTGAATGAATCGTTTGAATCTGTCTCGAATCGGTCGAATCAACATGAATGATGAATTGAGAAGATCAACGATTCCTAGTTAATACAAGTTTTTGAATTAGAAAATCAAAAGGAAAAAGGGAAGAATAAAAAAGAGTAAGAAACATAGGAGGAAGGAGAAATTTTGTTGTTTTATTCCAACATCCTCAACAAAGGCATTTTTATACCATCTCTTCATCTTTCTCGACATTCTTCTTTTTCTTTTTAAATTCTTTTATTATAATGCATGCGACTCAACTATTTTTAATTATTATAAAAATTTTTAAATTAGTGATTATTTAATTAATCTTTTAAATTTGTTATCCAAAAACAAATTCAAAGATTAATTAAAAAGATAATGTTTTTTAATTTTTAATATCAAATTAATTTTGTTATCTTATTATGAAAAGAAATCTTTTTAATTTAAAAAACTAATCTTTAACATAATTTAATCTTTTTGTGATTATTATATTAATTTTTAAACTGAACTATTTTTGAAATAACTAATGTTTTTAAAAATATATATAGGTTTTGCTTAATACTTGAAAATGTCTTCTAAGCTCAAAAACAGGATCTCAAACTAAGAAAAAATGTCTTCCAAACTAGTTTATATTTAATTCATGACTAAGAATTTTTATTTTTTTTATTTTATATATAATCATGTTATATATATATATATATATGACTTTGAAATGTTGAACCGAATCTTACGATTCGATTCGATTCACGATACTCGATTCACAAATTTAGAATTTCGATTCACAATTCGAATCTCGATTTGACTACCTTGCTTGGGATGTATTTAGTTTGATATTGATTCATGTCTAGGGGAGGTCCTATCAGTTTGCAACCCAAATCAAACATTTATGATTCTTTAGTCTTTCTTAGCTGGCACCTTCCCTGGTAAGTCTATTCCTTGGTTTGAGACACTCGCACTTCAGAACAGGTCAATGTTTTACCCTCAAGGATGAGAAATTTGTAGTGTTTTCCGTGTCCTTCTTGGAAACAAGATTTAGATTAAATTGGACTCTGTCTGTTTCTCTGTTGAATAGAATTTTTCTTCTTGTCCTTGTATGCATACATACAACCTCTGTGTTTTTACCAGTTATCATGTCCATGTTATACACTAGAGGTTGTCCAAGTGCTGAGCAGATTGAAGTTTTCCTTTTGTTCTTTCTTGTTTCAATTTTTGGTCTGATGAAACTAATAAACCATATTAACATGTTAAGTGGAAAACCTTAATTTAAAAAAAAAAATATGAATGAATGAACCTCAAATTTATTAAAAAGAAACTAATCTGAAGTTTTTTGGTTATTTGTTTTTGTAATTTAACTAAATATGGGAAATTTAGACAAGCATGGTTTACAGCATTTATTCTTATTGATCAGCGCAAACATTGTAGATGGAATATTTGTGATTCTGAATTAAGAAGTTCTCAACGATGATCAGAGTCACAGCACCGGATAACTAAAGAGGCAGACTTGGCAGCCTTAACTTCAGACACTTTCGGAGATCTTTGTAATTTTTGACATTTTAATGGCTGATCTAATCCATTATGATCAGCTACTTTTTTCAATTGATTGTTGCCAAAAGCTTCTTTATTAGGATTTGTGTTCAGAGCTCTTCATGTGCCATGTTTTTATTAGATCCAAACAAATGGTTACTCTTTGTTTTGCCGATCAATAACGAGTTCAGAAAATATTAAAGCAGGCCACATTATAAATAACAATGCTCGTGGTATAGTTTGTATGTTCTGTTGCTATTAGATCTTGAATATTTATTTTCTTGGTTCATAATTTATGTTTTTTTTTTTTTTAAGTTTTGTTTTATCTATTTTCATAAGTTCTTAGTTCGTTGTTGCAATGTGATGCTTCTACAACAAGAAAGTAGTAACTTATTCTCTTTTCCAAGTGAGATGTTAAGACTTGTCTATATTTAATTAATATGTGTATATATATTTGATAAAAATGACCATCACTTCATTAAAGAGTTGTTAAATAATAAATAAGTATGGAGGTGTAAATGTTATAAATATGACCAGCGTAATACTACTACAAAACATGAAACTAATCCCATTGAATGATTATTATTGAATGTTTAATTATCTATTCAAACGTTGAATTCACGCAGACAAGGACGGCTACAAACCCCACCCTGGATCACGTGTCATTCCTATCCACCCTATATTATTAGCATATAATTAGTGCATTATCATATTTACTATTAACAACTAATGATTAAAACTAAAAATTACTTAATGACAACTCTGCATACTATTTTCATCCTTAATCTAATGCACATGTCCTTAATTTATTTCATAAACTAAAAGTAAATAAATCCATCCAAACCGGTCAAATCTCCGACCACTCACTGCCAGCTGCATGCACGTTTTCCCTACCGGTTCAAAAAAAGAAACACAGCTTTTAAGAAACTCACCATGTTGTTTCTTAGTTGATGCAGTCCTGGACCAATATTGGCCATCAACTATATTTGACAATACTCATCTGTGCTTCTTCCAAAAATACTCATCTGTGCTCCAATAACCAAAGCCAAACCATGCTGGACCACCCTTGAATATTTCTATTTTCCACATTCCAACTTTGGATGCCATCATGCACATAGATATATATCAACCTTTATAAAATCCAACCCTTTGACTCCTCCAATGTTGAACAAGTAAAAGAGGCCAAGCAATCACAATCCAACCTTCTCAGTATTTTCCCTCTCAATATATATAAACAAACCAACCAAGAGCAATTGCACTACAAGCAGAGGCCATGGGGAAGACACTTGATGTCATCTTTGGAAGAACTTCAAGACAGACAGCAAAGTTGAAGGCGTTGCTTAAGCTTTGCGTCCAGAGGATCACCTTCATCGGTAACCAGCACCGGATTCAGTGCTTGCAGTCTCGTGGGGATATCCTCCAGCTCTTGAAGCTCGGTTATCGTGATCGTGCCATTGCTCGTGTATGTCTTATTTTTTGTTCTTTTAATCGAAAAAATATAAGTGATTTAATTTGTTGCAAATTAATAGGAATTGACATTGTGTTGGTGTTATTATTTTGTTGCAGGCTGAACAGGCAATCAAGGAACAGAACGTGCTGGATGTGTTTGTGATGATAGAAGCCTATTGTCATCTCTTGCATGAGAAGGCTACGTTCCTTGAACATCAAAAGTATGACTTAATTTTAAATGAAGTATATATATATATATATATATGATTAAATACTTTTAATTAAGGCTTCCCTTGTAAATTATTTCATATTGAATTCCTCTGCAGTGAATGCCCGGATGAGCTTAGAGAAGCAATCTCAAGCCTTATCTTTGCTGCATCGAGGAGCGGTGAACTGCCGGAGTTGCAGGATGTTCGGAGAATGTTTGCAGAGAAGTTTGGCAGAGAATTCAGTTCTGATGTAGTGCAACTCCATGGTGATTTTCATGTGAATCAAAAGGTAAACTAATATTACTGCAGAATTATATTGCATTAATCTTCAAGCTTTTTCTTCCATTTAATGTGGTGAATTTTTTTTAATCTATGCATGCAGATGATACAGAAGCTTTCTAAGAAACACATAAACCTTGAAACCAAATTAATGGTGGTAATAGAGATTGCTGAGAAAGAAGGGATTGAGTTTAAGCTTGAAGGACTACATTTTTAGAGCAAAGAAGGGAATATCGAGTTTGCTGCAACGAGGAGGTTAAAAAAGCACTGCTGCTTCACAACATTAATGGTTAAACCATCAACTCATCTGAATTTGAGTTTCAGACAAGTGTGAATGCCATTGAAGAGCAGCAGCATGAGGAGGTTTGCATGGATAAACAGTGTGGAGTTGCACAACCAGTTGGATGCAGCTATAGGCCAAATTTTTTGTGGGAATTTTTGTATGATTTGTTTAAAATAATATTTGTGCTAAACTAAATGCAATTGTACAGGAAGAAAATTGAAAATAAAACTAAATGCTCCAATGTTTTAATTCCGCTCACTTTTTTCTTGTTGGAACTGGATTGGTATTTGCAGATTTTTTTAAAATTTTTTTTTAAAGCCTAATATATAATTAAATTTTAAGGTTTTAAGAAAACCAGATATCTACTGCGCCAAAGCATGCATCAGCCAGATAATTATCACAAAATAATTTATGTTAATAAACAATTACAGTCATAAACAGAAATACATAACTCCTATAGATACACCAACACAAACAATCTTCTTCTTCCACATTTTGAAATTTTATATATCCACTCAATAACCAAAGTGAAGAGTTACAGAATGAAAACAGATGTTCTCAGAAGGAATATTGATTTACCACAAATATACATCAATGTAAAGAGTTTAGAAACCATGCATAAAACTCGGCTTAATTAATTACTCATCCATGATCACTTTCTTGAACTCCCATACTTGGATAAAAATCACCACCTTGTTGTTCCAGAGGACCGAAAATAATTTCCGCCGCAACGGCAGCTTGCTCATCTATTTGCTGCTGATCAACCTGATGGAACTCCATTCCCAAAGATGTTATGGCAACAAGGAGTAACACTGGACCAAAAAATCGGATAAGATGAACTAGAAAATCAATGATGAACATAATTGAATGAACTGTTTTAGTGTCTTTTGGGGAAGAGGATTGCTGGTTTTTTCATCCTTTATGTAAAGGGAGATAAATGTCTTGATGGGGAAGCAATTGGCTTGAGCATTCTCGTGGATGAAAAAGCTCAAACCAAAAAAGCTCAAGCCATGCATGCATTACGTGAAGAGAGCACGGGCAATGGTGTATTTCTTAATATTTGTTTCTATATATGTTTCATGGAAGGGAGAGAAAGAAAAGTTAAACATGTCCTGCAGTTGGTTCAGGATCTTCAGGTGAAGCAAATTATTTATGTTTCCCTTCCTAATTTGATTATATGTGTTTGGTTCACTTCACTCACCATAATAATGATCATGTTAGAATAAGCATGACTACTTTTTGCCAATGTTTATATATATATGATTTTCTATTTGTTTGTATATTTATGAAAATATTGTTTATTATCCGTCATCCATGGTGAAATTGAACTTAAGAATATAAGGAAGGTGTGTTTAGAGGGGTTTTTTTTAAAAATAAAATAAAATATTAGTTTAAAAGAAATTTTTTTTTAAATCAAACTATACTTTGATTTAATTAACAATAATATAAATAAATATTTATAAATTAATTTTTCTATTTTTTAATTTACTAATAAATATTCAGTACTATTGTTTGACAAATTAGTATTCGTATTTTAAAAACTTATTAATAAATATATTATTTAAAATAATTAGAAAACGTGAGGTTCATTGGAGATATAAAGAAAATATGAACTATTACATTATTTCCTACTAATGTTGTAATCTCGTGGTTATACATGATATAGCAATCTCTTTAAGAATATACAAAATAACAAGAGATACCAAGCGAGAGGAAAAAAACAAAAACCTTCTCATACTTTAAATTCAATTGCTAGGGGATAATTGCTATTAATCAAACCATGATGACAACTATTTTTTATTTTTATAAATTCTAAAATAAATATAATTAATACTTATTTAAAATTAACATTCATAAATATTTGTTATTATTTAAAAAATAAATGTTTAAATTAAATATATCATTTTAAATTAATTAAATAAAAAAATTCCAGGTTGGTTAATGGTATTAACCCAAGTCATTTAGAGAGGAGAAGGACGAGTTGGAATATCACATTAAAAAAATAACTTTGTGAGAATTTAGACTCCCATGTGGACTCTAATAACTCAATATGAGGACACATGAACTATTAACTCCGTGTATGTCCTTCGACTAATTGCAATCCCTATCACAGTGTATTCCCAACTTGGCCAAACAGCGCATATGCAGGTTGTAGTGCAAATTGTTCCATATTTCTGCATCTACAAATTTTGAATGTGACAGTTCATTAAATCAATGCAATAATTCCACAAGAAATATTGAAGGCATTGAAGCGTCATGGTACTTTTGCGCCATAGAGGGCTTTCATGTGAACCATTTTTTTAAGTTTATGATCTCTGGCTAACAAACAAAGCATATCAATTCTCAGGAGCTTAGACAACTTCATGCCACACTAAGCACCAGCAGCAAAAAAATATGATTCGATGAATTAAGAAAATGGTCAAAATTCATGTTTTATCTGACTTGGAAGTAACCGTGGAACACATCTGCACACTGGAAACCTGGTTGATTAACAAGTTCTATGCATGGACAAAGAACAGATTCAAGAATTGAAAGTGAAAATGCTGATTCAGAACTAGGTTAGCATTCTCGATGCAAAATCATGTCTTCATCCCTCCTATTTAATCAACTGACAGAATAAGTGTGAAAATAATTTTTGACATGACATACAAAACATATTTCCCCATGGTATTATTGCAATTGTAGTGTTTCTCAGCTGCTAGAATCACAGTTTTGTGAAGCCTTAGAACTATTTGGTGAGAAATACACTTTTCTCTTTCAAGTATTGACAATTTTTAATCTTCAACCTGCTAGACTGCAACTGTATTTCTGCAGATTACAAAAGTTAATAAACCCTGTCTAACAAAGATGGGAAAGGTATTACTGTTTCCACTACCAATCTCAAATGGGAAGAAGACCTTGAAACTATGACCACAAAAGCACTAAATTTGGTATGGAAACAATTCAGAAAGACCAACTTATCTAGTAATGTTAGTAACACAATTTTTTTCCAATGCAGTCCTGACATTGAATTTTTCTCAAAAGGAATATTTTAATCAATCACCACATTAAAATAAAATATTCTTCTTTTACCCTCGATGTCAAAAACATTTCTACCAAAAAACAAAATGTACTCCATTAACTCCATTAACTGCAGACAGATGCTTCATTTACCAGTTGTGCATGCAAGGAATTCAAAGATGAAGGCTTTCTATTCTCATGACTCTATAGAAAACTTATAGACCTAATTGAACTAAAGAATACAAAGATTCAAGTCAATAATGGGGGAAAATTGCAGACTACATGGCTAAAAGGTAAAGACAAAGTAAACAAATTTCAAAAGTCAATCTGATCAATTTATGACTACAACTAACAAAATGTACAATATTGCTTGAAAAATAAGCCAGACTTATTCTTACAAACTCAAGATTTAGGAGAAACAATAACATGTAAACTATATCACACAAGATACAGCATATTTTTTAGGCATAAAGATGCACAACAGATCCAACCAACCTTATATTTGAAGCATCAATGCCTCATTTGTCATATTTACGACCATCTAACTACTCCAAATTTGGTGCCTCCTCCGTTGGATTGGCCTCAAAAACATCAGAGCCAGATGACTCTTGTTCTTCTAAGAACTCCTGTGATTGGACAGATTCCTTATAGACTGAGGTTTCCTTGAAATCTGTTGCCCCCTCATTGTATGTTGCAACAGCAATTCCGCATGCAATCAGCTGCAAAAACACCATGGCTTATTACTTTCGCACATTAACAGAAATATGCAGATGAACAGCAAGACCAGTGCAAATGCTAACAAATTCCAATTTCAACTGACTAATCAATTATATCTTTGCCATAGTTGTAAGGTATTATTCTCGTATTGATTTTCATTGTCCTGTTTTGTTTGAGAATAAAGCTTGAGATTCAACACAAATCAACATAAATAATCATTTGAAATAGAATTGCAAACTCTATTGATTACTTGCAATAAACTATAAACTAGAAAGATTAAGCAGCAAATAAGAAACCTAAACAATCAATATAGCTCTTCCATACATACAGAAAAGAACCCTGAATTCAATTCAAATAGAAAAGGGAAAAATCATAACTTGGGAAAATTACCCCAAAGATGATCCCGAACGCCCACAAGTACTGAATGAAGAAACCGAAGGCATTCCACTGAGGGCCCTCCCAGAAATCAGTCTCCACCCCGGGGAGCTCTGGCATAGGAACCCCATCTGCACTGACATACGCCCCTGGATCTTCAACAGCAGCGCCCTCCCCGACATCCCCCACGACCTCCTCCTGCTCTTCTTCAGGCGAGACGACGGCTCCCTTCCTGCCCTTCTCGAGCCTTCGAGTGCGGGATGAGATGCCCCTCCTAGCGTGCGTGATATGAGAACTCCTGCCAAGGGAGAGGCTGGCCTTGGCCGGAGAGAGGGAGGAGGATAAGAAGGGCTTGGAGTTGTACTGAAGGAGAGGGTATATAGTACTCCGGGTAATGGTAGAGGTTAGGAGCGCCATTGGAGGAATAGCTAGGGTTTTCGTTTTTTGATGGTGATGCGGAGGTGTTCAAGGTCGAGGAAGAAGATAAGAGCGCGCGGGTTGGGTGACAAGAACTGCTTTTGCAGATATACTCTTAATAAACAGTAAATAAAAGTTCTTTCATATACACCCTTTGGTTTCTTTGAAATATGTTTGTAGATTATGTTGAGCTCAATTGCTATTACATTATAAATCATATTAAATATTTTAAAATGTATAAATAGAAATAAAGGTAAAATATAATATTAAAAAAAAAAGTTTTTGTGCCATACAGAACAGCCAGCATCACTTAACTCAATGCAGCATGTGGGTAAATTTAATTACTCAACTTTAATTTAATATCACTGGATAATATATTAAAAGATTTTCGGCCTCATATCAATGATGTGGCTCTTTTTTATTAACATGGATATCTTAAATAAACTTAATAATGTGTTATGGCGAGCACTGATTCAGATTTTCAGACATCCATGTAATCAATTTGAGGTTGAAATCATTAATTTTTTGCCCGGTGAAATCAAATTAAAATTGAATAACCAAATTGATATAAATTAAAGTTTTGTTCTGTGATCAAAATGAAAATAAGCCAAAGTTTAATGACCTAATAAAAAATTTACTCCGTACAAGGTTAAAAGTTCAACTTATTTTTAATGCATGCTTGAGGTATGATAATAATAAAAAAAAGTATGCATTTGAGTTGATTTATTTATTTTTTAAAAAAATATATAAATAGTTTTTATCTTTATAGTTTATGTTTAACCCCGTTATATTTACCTTCTGTTTGAATGTTTTTATGTTCATATGTCTGCATAAATTTTAAAACAATTTGATTAAAAAAAGTAACCACTGAAGTTGGCTATATATTAAAGGTGACTTTCTTTTGTCTTTGTACTTGTCACATTTTAGAGTTTTTAATTTTATTTTAACTCCATTTAGATAATTTATGAAGAATTAAATATTTTTTTTAAATTTATATTTTATATTTACTATAATTCTACATCTACCAATAAATTATTTTTAACTATGCGTTTTATTAAAAATAAAAAATACATGTTTTATAAAAATAATGAATCAAAGTTATTTATTGTTATATAATCACATCATTGATATACTGTATTGTGGAGCATTTAAATGATTTTTGAGAATACAATATGACATTTGCATTCGTATAAATTATTAAGGGGATGCATGTAAATATTGTTTTTATATCATATAATTATTATACTTTATAAATATATGCATAATTTTTTAAACATAATATTTTAAAAATAAAATAATAAGATCCAAATATTTTGCATATTGCTTTTCAATTATAATTAATTAATATATGATATTAATCACCATGAAAATTTTTCAAATTAATAATTATTGGTGTAAATCAATAGAAAAATTAATTGATTAAAGATGTCCAATATATCTATATGAATTTTTGAAACACAAAACTATATCACACAATAAAAGAGCTGATGTTCTATTTATTTTTTTCCTTAAACAAGCATATTCTCTAGCATTCATAAATTTAAATCATTTTTTTAATTGAAAAATAACCTAAAACCTGCATTCTAGCTTTAACTTTAAAAAATAATATTACAGAAAATAGCACACTTTTTATTATTAGTTTTTGTTAAGTGAAAGAGTCATTATATTAGATTTTGGCTTATAAAAAAGCTAACAGCATGAGAGGGTGAAGAACCCCAATCAAATAGAATATTAAGAAAATAACACATTTTAAATGAATCATACGAGAAATGATATCTTCAAATTCTAACCTTTTGAGGGAGAAAATTTGGTACATACATATTATGTTACAAAAGTTTATAATTGAAAGATGAACATACTTTTCTAAGCATTCTTTAATACTTTTGTAAAAATTAATAAATAAAATTTCTGATAATAATAAGAAGAAGAAGTTACTCTCTGTGTTCTATTATAATTTCTAAAATGTTTTTAACTGTTCATACACTAATTTAAGATTTAATTTAAATATACAACATTATTGGATTGGGAGTGAAATAGATAAAATAAATAAATAAATAAATATTCATTAGATTTTTAATTCTGTTTTTTCAGTTTTCCAAAAACTGATTAAAATAAATGTTTATAATGGATGAAAGGAGTATAACTAACCAAAAATCATGAAACTTCTTTTCACCAAAACACAATCAGTAAAAAAATATCACAAGAGCCATACTAATGTGCACACAATGATACAATAATAAGTTGTATTTATTCAACGAGTACAAAAACAGTATCATATGAATTTAAAACCAGGTTTATTATACAATCATAAAGGCTCTCAAATTTTGGGAAAAACAAACCGTGGTACAAAATGAATTTTAATTAAATTCAGTACATGGATGTGGTTTTATGTTGCCATGAATTGGAATACCCTAATGATGTAAAAATAATTTTAAAATTTAATAATTATATTAAGAATGTAATGTTTAGTTTGAAATTTAGTGAAGGGATTTTTTTTCAATGTCCTTAACTTTTTTTTTTCTTAAAATTTCTTTGTCTACTCCCTACATGTGCTTCATCCACTTCTTTTTGCTGGAGTTTTGATGATTATATATATATATATATATGTATTAGTTATGGAATCCCATTAATAGGCAATCAATAAGTCAACTAATCCTAATTAATGATTATATATATATATGGAGTATAACAATAAACTTTGTAGTTATCTCCACAGTAATTAATTCAAACACAATAATTAATTCATAAATAACTTTTAAAACAATTTGATTTATTCCAAATTGAAGGTAACCAAACAACACAAATCACAATCAATGTGTGTCAAAAACAAAGAGTTGGAGCCCTGAACCTCTGCTTTCCCCTTTCCTGAACCTCTGCTTTCCCCTTTCTCTCCCCCCTTGCTATGGCAAGCGGGGGGTCAACCCCCACGACCGTTCCCATTCATCCCTCGCCCCCGTCTTGGGCTCAAATAGCTTCTAAACATACTACTACCCAAGAGTCTTCTCCCCTCCATAACCCTGCTGTCCTTCAGAAACTCAAGGAGTCTACTTCGGATTTCATCAAGCTTGACAATGACACTCTGTCTCGAGCCCGTCTTCGCTTCCAGCACTCTCTCTTTGGAAAGTTCTTCGGAAAACCACCTTTGTTTGAACAAGTGAAGAATATCCTCTTGAAGAAATGGGAACATATAGGAGAAATTCATATCTCTGATCTTCCTAATGGTTTTATTCTTATCCGTTGTTCTAACCAATCTGAACTGCAGCGTCTTCTTTCTGAAGGCCCCTGGACCATCAATGGCATCATTCTTCAATTATCTCCATGGCACCCTTTTTTTGAACCTACCTTCACTAAACTTACAACTGCTGCTATCTGGATCCAACTTCATAACTTGCCTATTGAATTCTGGAGTGGTGACACCCTTGAAACTATCTCTAGTCACCTGGGTAGACTCTTGAAAATTGATGACCTTACTCTTTCTTTAACTCGAACCAAATATGCTAGAATCTGTATTGAATTAGATCTCTCTAAACCCCTTTGTAAAGGATTCTGGCTTGGTGATGATCTTCACCGTGTATTCATTGTCGTCCTTTATGAACGTCTTCCAACCTTCTGTTACTCCTGTGGAGTGATAGGGCATGGATCCAGTTCTTGCAGTCGTGCTCCAGCAACCGGGAATGCACCTGCTGGTCAGCCCCCTCGTTCTCAGCGAGGGAAGGAGGTAAGGCAGGAGCCCTCCCGGTGTTCTTGGAGCGGGGCAAGTGACTCGGTTCCCTTCCCCGATCTAATAGCAGCTGTTCCTTGATTCCTTTATTTTACGAGCCCTGAAAGCGGATTATGGACCCTGGTTACTCGTTTCTCGCCGGCGTGGCCCTTCCCGTCCCCGTGGTGGTAGTGTTCGTACTCCCAATGCGGCGGAGGGACCGGCAGCCGTGCTGAGAAGCGACGAGCGGCCTCCCCGCGGTGCTTCTGGGCATAGCACACGTGGCGGTTTACGTGGTGGGGCTAGTGGGCGGCGCCTCTCCCCTCTTTCCACTTTGCACGATAACCCAGGCCTAGCAGTCTCTGTTCCCTCTGACCACCCTGACATCTCTGATCCGCCCGTTGCTCTGCCCAAAGTGCCTGGGAACTCTAATTCGCTTCTTTCCAAGGCGCCTCGGGACTCTTCTTTGGTCTCTGTAGCACCCCATCCTGTCGCTTCCCATATCCCCATGGAGAATTCTCTTCCTCACACTCAACCCCTTCGGCTCCTTCCCAAGACTATAGATCCGTTGGAATACAGGCACCGCTCTCCTCCCCCTGTCCTCTTGTCCTCTATTGCTGAAGACTCTTCTCCTCCAGCAAACCCTAATCCTGAACATTCCAATCTGGTTGATCGGCTCACTGCTGCTCTAGATGATGGATCCATGGAAGAAGACAGTGACCAAGATGATGATGAATCCGAAAACTCGGATGATCAGATGTCTGAAGAAGGAGAACCTGAGGATCTCATGACCCTCAATCAATTTCAAGAAGAAGCTCGGAGAGTAGCTCTTATTCGTAAGAGTCCTCTCCTCGATGTGGAATCCCAAAAGAAGGGACGCTTGGAGATGGGTGAATCCAGCCACTCCTGACCTCGTTCATACCCTATATCCTTTTTCAGGGAAGCTCTTTTACCCTTTTTTGTTTCCTTATGAATGCTAAAAAAATTTGTTGCTGGAATTGTAGGGGTCTCTCATCCCGGGAAACCCTGACTCGCATTCTTCGTCTTCTTCGTCTGAAAGACCTTTCTATTCTTTGTCTTGTGGAAACCAGAGCAAACTCGTCTCGAGTTGGTAAGTTCTGCTCTAAGCTCCCGCGGTCTTGGGCTTGGGCTTCTATCCTCGCTGAGGGTTTCTCTGGTGGTATTTTCGTCTGCTGGAAGAAATCCTTAGGCCTAGTGACTCCTATTGCTCTATCCCGGCGTATTCTTCATCTGGTGATATCCTCTAACTTATACTCTAGTATTATTATTTCCGTCGTCTATAACTCTAGTCGTATATATTCTCAATGCGAGGTTTGGAATGAACTTTCTAAAATTTCCTCTTTTCGTCTCCCTTGGTTAATTATCGGTGATTTCAATTCCATTTTATATCCTAATGAACACAAGGGTGGTCGTTTTTCTTACTACTCCCGCAAAGCTTCTTTTTTCCGTGGTTTTCTTGATGCTAATAATCTCTTTGATCTTAATTTCTCCGGATCCCCTTTCACTTGGTGCAATAATCAAAGCGGTTTAGCTCGCCGTTGGGCCCGTCTTGATCGTTGCATTGTTAATTTGGATTGGGTTTCTTGTTTTAAAAAATATTCTCTCTCTCACCTCTCTCGTAGCTTTTCGGATCATTCTCCTCTTGTCTTGTCGGTTTCTCTTCTTGATACTGCCAATCGGTATTTATTCAGATTTGAGAATTACTGGTTGGACTATATTGGTTGCCATGATGTTGTCAGGCAAGCTCTTCGTTCTCCTGCCCATGGTAACCCTCTTCATATTTTCTCACATCTGCTTTCTTATGTCAGATTCAAGCTTAACATTTGGAAACGGAAGGGTGCTAATTCTTTAGAGATTGCTATCCAGCAGACCGAAACTGAAATTGCTAATTTAGAGGGCTTGGATGGTTCTGTTGCTTCTCAATCTAATCTTTCTGCCCAATATGCTAGACTTGCTGCTCTACAACGACAAATCTCTATCAAATGGGCTCAGCGCGCTCGTCTTCTGTGGGTTTGTGATGGAGATAAGAATACCAGTTTCTTTCACAACTCCGCCCGCATTCATGCTCATCATAATTTCATTTCTTGCATTACGGATCCTTCAGGTAACATTCTTTCCGATCATTCTAGCATTGAGCATGCATTCATGGACTTCTACTCTAATCTTTGGACTGATCCTAGTCTCAATAATCATGATATTTATACTGAAATTCTCAATGCCCTGCCCGATGACCTCCCTAGTATTCCTCCTGATATGGGCCACCTCCTTGTCAGGGAAGTTACCAAAGAGGAAGTCTTCCTTGCTCTTCTTGATCTCCCCACTGGCAAGTCCCCTGGCCCGGATGGTTTTAATGTTGAATTTTATCGTTTCTTCTGGGATGACTTTGGTGATCATTTACTTGAAGCTATTAGATATTTCTTGCATACCTCCCACCTCCCTTCTTCTTGGGGTAGAACCTATGTTACTCTCGTCCCTAAAAAATTGAGTCCCCGGTTGGTTTCGGATTTTCGGCCCATTTCTTTGTGCAATGTCCGCTATAAAAATTATCACTAAAGCTTCTTTCGAATAGACTCAAGCACTGTTCTCCCTATGTTAATAGGTCGAGAAACAGCGAGGTTTCATTTCGAGCGTGGGGCTTTTGATAATGTCTTAGCGAGTTCAAGAGTTGTCCATTCAGCTGACTTCGATCGTCTTAACCCCCCTAGGATGTTAATTAAACTGGATATTGCGAAAGCTTATGATACCATCAATTGGAGTGCAATTCTTGCTACCCTTACTAAAATGAAATTCCCTGAAATCTGGATCTCCTGGATCCGTGCTACTTTTCTTTCTTCTTCTTTCTCCATTCTTGTTAATGGTACTCCTACCCCCTGGTTCTCCTCCTCTAGAGGTATTCGCCAAGGTGACCCCTTATCGTCTTACTTATACATCTTAGTTGCTCAAAATTTCTCTTCAATTATGAACCGAGCCCTTTCTCTTAACATGATACCCGGTTTTGATTGCAATCTTCACCCCAACTTTAATCATTTATTGTTTGCAGATGATATTATTCTGATTACTAAAGCCTCTAGACTTGTTGCCCGTAATATTAATCTTTGCCTCTCCATTTACTCCAGATTGACTGGGCAGTGCCCTAATCATGCTAAATCTCAGATTTATCTTCCTTCCTGGTTTAATAAAAGGGTAGCTCATAGTATTTGCTCTATTACTGGCTTCTCTCAAGCTCAATTTCCACTTTCTTACTTGGGAATCCTCATTTCGCCCAAGAAACTCAGTGTTCTCTCCTTTAAACCAATGCTTGATAAGATTAAATTTATGTGCTCCCGTTGGAAATCATATAAACTCTCTTCTGCTGCCAAATCGATCCTTATTAACTCTTCCATTCTTTCAATTCCAACTTATTATCTCTCTGCTTATCCTGTGCCTGATTCAATTCTTCAGGAGATCACTCGCCTTGTCAAGGATTTCTTTTGGTTTAAAGGGGGCAATGGAAAGGGCATCCATGCAGTGAATTGGCGTTGTATCACTGATAATAAATCTGAGGGGGGTTTAGGTCACCGAAATCTTCATTTTGCCAAAACTTCTCTTATGGCCAAAAATGTTTTTAAATATCTAAATTCTGATAATATCTTTTGGGTTGATATTGCTCGTCTTAAGTATGGTTGTCTTAATTTTTGGATTGATCCTATCCCTGCCAATTGTTCTTGGGTTTTCAGAGGCATTTGTCGTACTGCTAGTTTATTAAAACATAATCTTTGGATCAAACCCTTTAATCCTGCTCAAACTTCTTTCTTCTTTGATCCTTGGTTATTTGATATCCCCCTTGCTTTCAAACCCACCTATCTGAATGTTCATGCTGATCTGCATTCTATTAGCTTTTCTGGGTTCTTTTTAAATGATCAGTGGAATCATGATATGCTTATTTTTACTTTTGGGGATTTTTTGGGCTCCTTGGTCCCTAACTTATGCAATTATGAGCATGGTTCCACCAATTCCTGGGTTTGGCAGCCTCACTCTTCTAACCTGAAACTTTCTTCAGCCATCTATCATCACCTTAATAGCAATACTGATTTGGTTCTTGAGTGGCCTGGTTGGCATAAGCTCTGGAGGCTTCATGTTGCTCCGCGTGTCAAGCACTTCATTTGGCTTATGTTCCATGGTAGACTCTCTACTACCGATTTCCTGAATAGCATTAACATTGGTCCCAATACACTTTGCATTTTCTGCAACCTTGAAAATGAATCCATGGAGCATTTATTCCTTGATTGCCGCTATGCTCAACTGGTCTGGAACCTGATTAATCATAAACTCAATACTACTATTTCTTTCCCTGATAATATTTCTGCTGGCTTTTGGCTCACTGATTATAACCTCTCATTCCATCATTGTCTCGTCATTCTTTCGCTTGCTTATGGTTTCTATGGAAGGCTCGTTGTGATGCTATCTTTAACAATGTTAAGCCAAATTGTTTTTATCATTGCCTCTAAAAGCTATTGCCCATGCTAAGGATCATCTGTTTGGAGAAATCGTCTCTCTTGGGTCGACTGACTTCTTACGAACAACTTTACTCAAGCAAATGGTGCATTTCTTTTCTATGCTCTTCGTTGGAATGACGATGACAAAAGCGGTAAGGTGGGCTTTCTTGTTTCCAATCATGCTTATATTATTTCCTGTGCAGGCTGCTGCACAATTTATGCTGATTCAATCATTGAAGCCGGTCTTCAAGCTCTCTGTATTGCAATTCGCTCTTCTCTTGATCGTCATATGGACTTCCGCTGCATTCTTCACTGCAATCGAGATTTATCTCAACTTCTGAAGGCTGATCGTAATCCTGTCGTTTGGAGATCCTCTCACTCTATTGCTGATTGCATCCATCTTCTTCATTTGGCGAGCAACCCTTCATTGATAGACATCTCTCCCAAATGGAATGCCCCAGCCTTTGCCCTCTCCAATGCTGGCAATAACAATCATTCTCTCTGCCTCTTTCTATCGGGCCGCGATTTGCCTCGATGGATTATGAAGATTATATCCGATTTTGGTTTCCATTTTTAGTCTTGTTTTTCCTTAAATTGTTTGTACTGCTGTTATTTTCTTGTTTATCTTGTATTCTTATGTTCTCTTTGCTGTATGAACTCTTTGTATTTTCCCTTTATATCAATAAATTTAGCTCTCTGAGCTCTTTCTTCAAAAACATCCCTTGATTGAAAAGAAAGAAGAACAAACATGCATCACTCTGTGTGCCACTGCCATTGAAGGACAAAGGGATGCTAATAAAAGAAAAGAGAGAGTGTGTGTGTGTGTGTGGGACCCTCTCTCTGATGGTGAAGAACCAAATATAAGATCATCACGAGGGATGTGGGGCCCACACATCACGGTCGTCACGGTCATTAGCCGGGTTTTTGACTGCCAGCACCGGCGCGCTCAGCGCTATTATGCGCCAGAGAGACCCAAAGCCACCTCTGTCCCACCACGTGTCCCTTTCCTATTGGCTTATTGACTGGTCGTGCCTAAGCATTTTAAGGGCTCCTCATTCACCGTCCACCCCTTTTGTGCTGATCATGTGTGAAGTCCTAAACAGGATTGCCCATGTAATCTCTAATCATTGATGATGAAAATTACCAATTTGGTTTTTTAAGCTAATGAATTTATGACACGTGGAAAGGTATGTGGAGGTTTGTGTTTGGGAATGGTAGTGGATCTTTGGTTCAGCCTCTCTCTCGCCTGCGCTGGCTCCAAATCGAAACAGAAGAGAGAGAGAGCGGCGGACAATGATAAGAAGAGGGGAAGCCCTTGGGGATCACAGCGGCATCCAGAGAAAAAAGGGGATTAGGGTTTCGGTTCTTCAATTCGATCAGGAGGAAGAGAGGTGTGGACTTTGTTTTCTCCTTTGTTTTTCGTTGATTCTTTCATGGTTTTCTCTGATTCGCGTGTGTGTGTGTTTTCTTCTTTTTCCATGGATCACTCGGATCTTTGGTTCGATTGGATTCGTGTTGCTTTTTTTTTTATAGGTATTTTATTATAATTTCGTACTGGGATGCTAGTATTTGTAGAAATTCTTGGGTTGTGTTTGATTTTGATTTGTTTGTGTTTTTTCCTCTAATTGTACGTCTTCGTATCCTCGGATCGATCTGATCTTTGGTTAAAGTTCGTCCTGCGATTTTGGGGGGAGTCGGAATCGGAATAATTCGAGTTGACTTTTGTTTTTCTATTACTTTTCAATGAACGTTTATGAAAAATAAAAAAAAAAATCGTGTTTTGAATGGAGTAAATGAGTTGTTCATAGAAACAGATTTTGGGGATGTCCATTAAAACAGGTATCAATTTCTTTTTACGGGAAGTTTTGATGTTTTCTTTCTGCTCGATGGATGATTTTGTTAATCATTATCATTTTTCCTTCTATAAATCTGAAAAGGAAACCAAATTCTCTTTTAGATCTGGATTCTTATGCTTTTAGATCTCAAATTTGTATGAATTATGAATCTTTTTTTACGTAGTAGACTAGGAAACGGCCTTTGCTTTAGACCGCACAAGGAGATGCCCATGAGAAAATCCTGTCAGGATTCATGCATTTCCTTGCAAAAGAATAATGTTCATTGATTATTGAAGAACATGCGTGCACATGTATCTTTGCATAAATTCCTTCAAATTAATGGGATTGTTAGAATATTAATTTCTTATCTGAACCTGTTCTTATGATTTATGCACAATTTAGCAAAGAAAAGAAGTAGAAACAATGTCGCCAGCAGAGACTTCCCGTGAGGAGAACGTGTACATGGCCAAGCTGGCGGAGCAGGCCGAGAGGTACGAGGAGATGGTGGAGTTCATGGAGAAGGTCGCGAAGACGGGGGACAATGAGGAGCTCACTGTGGAAGAGCGCAACCTCCTCTCTGTAGCCTATAAGAATGTGATTGGTGCCCGTCGTGCCTCGTGGCGCATCATCTCCTCCATTGAGCAGAAGGAGGAGAGCCGTGGGAATGAGGACCATGTGGCTGCAATCAAGGAATACCGTGGCAAGATTGAAACTGAGCTTAGCAAGATCTGCGATGGGATCTTAAAGCTCCTTGAGGCCAACCTCATCCCATCTTCCACTGCAGCAGAGTCGAAGGTGTTCTACCTGAAGATGAAGGGTGATTACCACAGGTTGCTGAAGAATCATGAATAAACTAATATGATTTCACTCTACTTCCCGGATGGGATCTTGTCATTTACTTGTTTGTTGTGGTAATGGTGTAGGTACCTCGCTGAATTTAAGACTGGAGCTGAAAGGAAGGAGGCAGCGGAGAGCACATTGGTGGCATACAAATCCGCTCAGGTATATCATTTGATGTTTCCCCATCGTCACGTGTGTGGAAGTGCCCTTGTGATCTAAAAAGTACTGTGTGTGTGCATTGTTTTCCTCAATTCTCCATTGGTTCATGATTGAGATCATCAAAATAAGAGTGATATTTTATTTCCTCTGCTTTGTGTTAATATAATATCATTATTTTGTGCAGTTATTATTATTTATGCTTACAATGCTATGATGTTCTATAGGACATTGCTCTGGCTGAGCTGGCTCCAACTCACCCCATAAGGCTGGGTCTTGCCCTTAACTTCTCAGTTTTCTATTATGAGATCCTGAACTCACCAGACCGCGCATGCAATCTTGCTAAGCAGGTTTGTTCTGTTTTGCTTTTTAGTTATGGATCAAATAGCAGGACTACTGTATATGGTGGTTTGACTCAGCTGTACATCTTGCATGCGCATGCATATGTGTGAACTTATAGAGGAAGATGAGAATTTCTAGCATTCCATCAGCCATATGGAATGTTCATTTTAATGTGGGATTTGTAATTTAGTCTAAAATCATGTACAAGTTTAGATAGTTCCTAACTAATTATGGCCGGGATCTATGGTTGACATACAACGAAGGGTAGTACGAGGAAAATGGGTCGCAAGGTTATTTTTCTATGACATGCTCATTCCCAAGCAATGCTTTGGGAGAATGAAAAATGAAGTGCGTATATTTATTACAAATTTCTAGTCACCTCACTAGTAATATAAAATTCACAGGTGTGTACATGTATATTTGGCCAACCAATTATCTAACAGACGCTTAAGTGTGTTTCCTATGATTTTCCCATGTGATGTGCTTTAATGAATTTACTTTTATTACTTCTGTTAGAGCTTTCTTAGTTTATTTTGGATAGTGTTTTGTATGTTTTTGTCGACCTTGCAAAATAATATAAAGAAACAACACAACCAGATAGCCTGCCTTGACTAATCTATTCTTTAGCTACTTTATTTAGATTTCTGGGTGGTCTTTAAAATATGTTGAGTATATTTCAAGATCATCTTTTTATTATGAATCTGCATGTTAGGGTGTGCCAATCAATTTTCCCGTTCAATCAGCATCACATGACCAAATAAAACCTCCAAAAGGGGATTGAAAGATTATTAGTCCACAACGTTAATATGCTATATAAGTAATTTTCAATCTCACCTAATTTGCTTCCCTAGTTTATATATTATTGGCTAACATGCTTGGTTCTTCTCATTGTATATTATACAACCAAATAAGGGAAGTAATTTGCAATAAAGAATTGTCATATGGGAAGTTCTTTCTATGTTAACTTCTTCCATGTGATTTGATTCCAGTAGCTGGAATCTTGTTTATTTTCGGGTAGTTTATTTATTTGCATTTTACATACTGTAATCCATATTCCAATTGAGAGTTTGAAGTTGGATGACAAGCTATTTATTTTGTGTATTCCACATGCATGCTTGAAGAACTTTGTTGAGCCTCACTCACTAGTGATTTACATTTGATTTGATGGAGATTGCTTCTCTGCATTCCCGCATCACCTATCTCCAAAAATTCATTAGTTTAGGGTACCCAGGGAGGAAACTAAAGACAAAGCATAGGCTAACCTTTTGGAGGTCAAAATTAACTAAAATTATCAGCTACAATTCTGCAATATTTTCTTTAAACATTGTTTGTCTGTAAGTTTCTTTGATGAAGCACTTCATGTTAGGCAGTAGCAATTTTTTCATAAGTAAATACTTCTCTCAGGCTTTTGATGAGGCCATCTCTGAGCTGGACACCTTGGGTGAAGAATCCTACAAGGACAGTACATTGATAATGCAACTTCTCCGTGACAACTTGACATTGTGGACCTCCGACATCACGGTTTATCTCCCTGCTTGTCTCAATTTCTTTCAATATACAATATGGTTTGAACTGCCCAGCTTACTTTTTCAATCTTTCTGTTAAATAGGAGGATGCTGGGGATGAAATCAAAGAAGCACCGAAACGTGAAGGAGAAGGCCAGTGATAATGTCGCAACCATCTGGCCAGGAAACAAGACAATCTGATATTGGCCACTTGGATGAATCTGGTTTTCTTCACTAAAATCTATTGTTCTCCTAGTGTAGATTTAGTCACCTCCTTCCAGAGATTGGAGATTGTTACCCAGAAACTGCTGTGTGTTTGAACCTTGCAATATTTATTTCACTATTTGTCTTACCAAAATCATGTGTGTTCACTTCTTGTGCGACATCTGCTTTGCTTTGTCTTTTGGATGTTGTTGCTGTTGTTGTTAGTGACAAGGAAAAGAGGTGGAAATTATTTTGGTCTATTGAAAGATTGATAATATTGCTCTTTACGGGCATAATTGGAGTAAATCATTATTTTACAAAGTCAATACCTTAACGTAAATAAACGTTGTTAACTTGCAATCTTATTCTTAGAAACGATTATTATATACGTGGTGCATGACCGTTATCCAAGAGAATGTTGGGTATTTGCAGGTGTGTTTTTGCAGTGTTAATTCTTGAAATATACTTGCGTACATGGAATAGCGTGCTTATAATATTATACGCATGATCTTGGAGAACTACCGTTGACCATTCTTAGTCTTTAGAAACAAGCCATTGTGACAATAATAGATTTCCTCACAATAGATTTTCAACTAATTTTAAAGGTGATTCCTCAAGTACATGTTTCATCTTTACTAGTCTTGCATAAATGATCTAGCTCATCTGTGCTTATTTATTATTATTATTATTTAAATGTGTTTTTATGTAAATAATTCTTGGTTTCTTGCAATAAGTTCAAGAAAATTTTAAAACCATGTTTAGGAATGTAAAAATGCTTGGTAAGAAGAAATACAAACCTACACCAACCAAAGGAACAAGAAAGAACATATCGCCACTACCAGATAAGATAAATATCAGAAATAACAGTTGATGAATAAGTTATAACGAAAACAGAAGTTATTTATTTTGATTTCACCTTACACCCATGCAAGTAAATCTATATACTACTACCAACAACCCGAAACAGACTGGAACTTTAGAAAAGAAAAACTATTGACATAGCACACATGGCAAACTGCTGTATTCTCCATAAGTATCCATTGTACATGTCTGCAAACAGGAAATTGCGTGCTCATTTTCCTCAGTCATCAAACTCATGCATGCGATCCAAAAGATAGTTTGCGGCTTGTTCCTCATTCTTGTTGCAAGCAAAATAGGCTTCTAGGACAAGAGGCCGTTCGAAACCCAGGGCAACAAGCTGCCAAATTAACAACAGCATGGAATTCCGAACATTAGTATATGACCTGATCCTAAATTTTAGTTTCCGCCGTCCAAAACTCTATGAATCATGACCAACTTTAATCAAATTGATAATTGACATGATATCATTAAACTGCAGTTTTTCTATATTCTAAGTGTATTACGGTCAAAATAAATACTGAAATACCCTGAAAGATAATGAAGTAATTATCAAACCAAACCACACCTCCCCCCGCTTCTTTCACACATGTTACTATTTGTGATATCTACCAAAGAATTGAAATCCATAGAAGTAACACTTATGGCGTCATAAATGATTCACTAATCCTAATCTACTCATTTCCTTTAGTTCTTGGCATTAGCTGGAAAAAAGATCTACTTCTTTAACTTGTATTAAATTTAGGCCTATTTATCTTTTTCATTGTTCACAAAATTTCTTTTGAGAGCGCCAATTTATATGTTTCCTGTTTTAGTCACGTCAATGTGGAGAGTGAACTCACCCGCTCAATGGCATCACGCTCCTCAGGGGTAACAGTGACTGTTTGTGGCATTGCAGCTGCTAACTGGCTCAGTAAATTGCTGGGCGACAAAGACAAGAAAAATCAGCACAAAAAACAACCTGTGACACATTAACAAATATCCACAAATGACCTTCACCTGTCTGCTCCTTCAGTAGGTTCATTGATCAATCGAAGAAATTCAGCTTGATGTTCCTGAATATGCCTTATGATCTGAGGATTTTGTTTTCCCAGCTCTTGTAGCATTGGCTGTGAAGATGAACAGGATTTCAAAACAATATGCCTACACTATCTTTCAAAAAATGCCTTAAGAAGCCAAATGATAATCAGCCAAATCAATAATGTGCCAAATACAAGAGATGGTACAAACCTGTAAGATTTGGGGGTTAGCCTGCACCATAGCCTGCAAAGTTCGGAACTAGAAAAAAGAAAAGAATGGGAGTTAATGCTGTATCTGAGGGTAAAAATGGGATATGGTAAGAAGCAGCATTCTTTTGCGCGCCTCAGCACACAATGAAGCAAGTCAGCTTGGGATTTCAATAACAACCAGAGCCAGGCTAGTCAATTCTAGTTTGGAATACTAGGACCTACCAAAACTACACCAATAAACCAGTATCCTGCATCTAATAGCTCTCAGTCACAACAAAACACACCCTCCAGTTAAAATACCTGTGGAATGTTGCGAAGGAAATCCAGGCTCCCTACACCCGTGTTCATGCCAGCATTAGGAAGTCCCTGTGACAGAGAGAATGAGAAAAATTCTTTTATGTGATAATAATATTAAAATAAATGCAATTAGCATGTAGATTAAGAACCTGAGGGAAGAGATCTAAAGGATTAGCATTAGGCCCACTTGGAGCAACCGCTGGTTGTGCTGGTTGTGGAGCCTGAACTGATGGATTCACTTCTTGACCGCTTGCTGGTGCAGGAGCAACAGGAGGCACCTCTGCTTGAGGGGGAATACCCTGTACCGACGTATCTGACTTAGAACCATCACGGAAAAATGAAAAAGACAGTTTCTGAACATATTGAGATTGACTTTTGATGATAAAAAATAGACATTTTAATATTGGAGTTGCACTAAAGCTCATCATGACAGCACTGGGATGCCCTTCTTCTGGCTATGCTACTGTTTCCATGGCTTCCACACAAATTACGATATTATTCACTCAAATGTACTGCAAAGTCATGCATAGCAATGAGATACTTTTCTTCAAGCTGGGCATGCTAAACTTAACATCGCAACATATACCATGACTATTAATTCTTAGAAATCAGGTCAAATCATGCATGACAGAAGGAAGCATGTAGGGATTAGCTCAAGCTCTGCTCAAACAAAAACTCACCTCCCTCTACAGGAAGACTAAACGTGGACAACAAAGCCAACAAATCCAATTAAGGTTGCAAGATTACTGCATTCCACCTTACCAATAATGATTTCCTCCCTCTGATCCCTTCGCCATGAAACATTTTGAGTACAAAGAGCGCTAACACCTTTAATACAGCATATTGCATTGCATTGACAATTAAGAACATAATGCATCTCAATGTACAGAGTACAGATATCAAGAAACTAAAGCATTATAAATTTATCAAAAGCCTGTATCGGAGATGTCTATTTAGAAACTAATGCATCTCAACTTACAGAGCATAAATAATCAACAGCTCTCTCGGGGTTGTTATATGCTGCACGTAAAGCACGAATAACAGTATCTCTATCCCAAGTGCCTCCACCCATGTCAAGAATGCCTTGAATTGCTGCCTCCAAGTTACTACCTGCCACAAAATTTGATGCGGCCTGACCATAAACATCACCTTCAGCACTGCTTCAACAAACATCAAAACAGAAAAGGCTAGTCAACCGCCAAAAAATAGCTGATATGAAAAGGAACTATTTTTCATATAAACCCCTGCCGAACAGTTGAATTTAAAAATATCCACTAAAGTTTGTACTTGTATGTTAAACATTAAAAAAAACCTATATATTTGCAAGTGACTGGTAGAATGTATTGAAGAGTCAAAGAACCAAAATGTTATTTCACCTATAACTTGCTGTGCATCACATCTCTATTAGTTAGTTAGCTTTCTATTTCTATTTATTTATTTATTTATTTATTTATTTATTTATTATTATTATGGAGAAATATAGGCAAACCATGGATCAAACCCTAAACCTTTGGGTGGTCACATCTCTATTTTAAAATAAAAATATACTCTTCTCTATTCTATTGCCAAAATATATGTATTTGGGTGTATAACAAGGGATATAAATCAATTCAACAATTTGTGATTCATGAGTCCATGACCAACACATAAGACCTTTTTGACAAAATGACTAAATACAACAAAGCACACATATTATATTACAATCTATATTATATTGCAGTAAAATACAACAAATCACACATAGTCCATAATCTATATATTCTCTTGCAGAATTTTTTGCCAAATTTAATATAGTGGTAAAATGGCCCCAAGCAAGACTCTTAATCTCAGCGATTATTTCCATTATAGAATCAATGATCACATTCAAGGATATTGTAATAGATCATATGCACAAATTTGGTACAGATACATAGTAACTATAAATGTACAAGCCTTCTGCAAAAGAGGAAAGTACTTACGGGGCAGTAACTACAGCAGCTGGGGCAGGGCCAGCAGCAGCAGCAGCAGTTGGAGGTGGCACTGTTGCAGGCTCCCTGTTTAAAAGGCATAGCGCAAACCAGAAATCATAAGTATTACTCACTGAAGCAAAAGTCTCAACAATTACATAAACATATGAGTGTTAAGCATGTCAAAATTAATTTTAGACTCACCGGGCCAAAGTTACACTTGGCGCTGGAACAGGAGCTGAAACTGGAGCAGAGGCAGGGGCAAGGGATGGGGCTGGGGATGGGGTTGGGGCTGGGCCTGGGGCTGGGGCTGGGGTTTGAACCTACATAATAAATAAATTACTGTCAAAACATTTCAATTTATACATTAATTCATACACATTGATGTAGGCAAATAGGTCAGTCATCCAACGAAATATTAATCATTAAGACGAGATTAGATAGAAATAATTAATAACTTGGAATGGGAGTTTTCCAATAGAACAAAGACTACAGAGCTTGATGCACAACAAACAAACAAATTAATACCAGAAATTGCATTTAATCAAAATGAAAAGCTTTTTTCCCATTTTCCTCTTTTAAAATCCTAAATGTTGATGTGTCAAAAAATAAAAGAAATGTTCAAAACAATGTGAAAGTGATAGTAACACTACCACTATTTAACAAAACCAATGAGTAGTTATACAAAATTGATGCAAGTGCAAAGTATAACCTGTAGCATAAGATAAATTAAGAACTTCCATATATATTAAATCTCAGCCAGTTATCTGACCTGGCTTTTAGGTACGGTGTTGGTGCTCGAAGTTCCACTTGATGAACCTTTAGGCTGAAAACAACATTACATGAAGACATTATAAGTGTTCCTCAAAGCATAGTGCTAGTGCAAGCTTACTGCCTAGAGCATAACAAAGCCTTGAACTAAAGAAAACCCTATCTACTATGAAAGCGGCCAGAAGCAACAACAAGAATAACAAACCCTTAGTCCCAACTATTTAGAGTTGGATATAGGAACTTTTTCCTTTCACGTTGTTCCATCAAAAGCCAAAAGGCTGGCTAAACTAAGACCAGACATATCCTTTCTTAAGTTTCTACTAAACACTTTTTAGGTCTATCACTTCCTTTTCTACAACCCTCACCTACAATTCTCCACCTAAAGAGCTTCCACTTTTCTTATGTCGAGCATCTATCAATTGTGTAAGGACATGTTGACCATCTTAATCAATATTCTCTTGTTAGTAATAAATGTCATCTTAATCGATATTCCCTTGTCAATAATAAATGTCACTCCTAATCTATTTCGAATAAATTCATTCCTTAGCCGGTCCTTCCTGACAGCAACCAAAAAATATCTAGAACACTAATCAATTTTCCATAAAAAAATGCGAGATCTGGAATTATCCAGTTGAAATGTAGCATACATTCAAGTAAGAACTAATGATAACTTAAAAGAAAATTGTAGAGTTTACTAAGTGCAGGTATATCAAGAAAGCAAAGTAGACACAATAATCACAATCCCTACTATCATAACAGTATAAAACAAGTGTGCTGATCTGAAATTGAAGGCAGATGTTAATATTGTTTTCTAATTCTTTAAGCACATACTACATACCTAGCACCCAACAGACAACAAAAAGTTTATGTCATACTAAACATAATATACAATGACCTAATCCCTAACCACTACCTTGAAGCGCAAATCAGCAAATGTCATAAGATAAGACTTCTTCCAAGGAGAGCGTCAATAATGGATAAGCATGTTGCAATAAAGAAAAGAAATTTCTAGAAGCATTCTGCAAGCTAACCATTTCAATAAAAATCTAAATGTTGTAGTTTAAGCACAACGTAAGTTTGATTTAAATTTCAAACTAACTTGAGTTTCACTTCATTTGTCATATTTTGTTCATTATCATCAAATATCAAACAAAACTAGATTACCTGTGAACTTTGAACCATTGAAATTTGAAATGAACCTCTACACAAAAATATGGTACCAAAATAAGCACTTCCGCAGGACAAGGCAAACAAGGTATACCTTACTCAACATTACAACAATAAAACTGTTTTCTTGAACTTTATTATCTTGCAATGTAGTATCATCTTTAAGAACTTTTCCTTGATGTATGAGCATCTGTTGTTCAGAAGGGTAAACATTTTGCCCTTGAGAGGTCTCTATATTCTTTTTCACATCTGCTACCTGCAAAACAAAATTAAGAAAACATCAACATATTTGTTCTTTACTAACCACAGGTGCAAAGAACTCAACACCTGATGTTTTTACAAAGAACATAAAGAAGTGAAATGGGGAAAGTTCATGTGCCACTTTATTAAATAGTAACCATTGAAGCACAGAATGGAACACCCTCACATCATCAAAATCACAAAAAAGTAGCATAATGGGGAAGACGTCATACATTATACCATTAAATAGCAGGGGAGGTGAGAAAATCCATATTCGAAACATATTATTTTAACAGCACAGGCATAGCCATGTTTAAAAAATCACTGACAAAACTTGGCAAACATGAGTAGCCTACAAAATAAAAATCTATCCAACAGAATCGGGATCCCTCGAGATTACCAGCTCTTCATACCTCATATTCATAGTCAAAACCTTACCCTACATTCAATTGTAAGATAAATGCACCCATATACAGCAAAAAATCATGCTGCCATCATAAGGTTTTCAGGTATCACAAGCACTTTTAATGGAACAGCTCGTTGGTCATTTAGTGATGGATCACTCATATTACAGACAACTTTCTAATTGAACTGAATGCTTTTTTTCTAGCATATCAAACCCTAGAATGCAAGTCACTAATTATAATTCTCATGCTATCCAGCAACAAAAACGAAATAAGGAAATACTTGAATTCAGCAAAAGCAAAATATCCATTATTAAAAAAATTTCAATTCACAAAAAGAAAAACATTGGTAGAAACAGCACTAGCTAACATAGCTGAGCAAACACACAAATTTACCAATTAATTTGGCAACCAAAACCAATTCAAAACACTATATAATTTCTTTGCAAACTCCCATCACACACCGACATTGACAAACATAACTAAACAGGAATCACTCACCACTAAGAAGACATACCAAGTGCACGCTTAAACAAATAGCAACCCTAGATCTGATCAAGCACAAAACAAAAACGAAAAGAAAAAAAAACAGCAAACTTCCAGACAATGAAGCTCAAATCAATACACAATTCAACATCTCATCGGAACATCTACAGTACAACTCATCCAAATTCCACAATTACTCAAATATTAGAAGACAAACCCAAAGAAAAACACAATCAATCAGAACGAAACACTGAATCAAGATCGGCGTGAATTCCAAAAAAAACAGCAAACCCTAATCAAAGCCAAAAAGAGAAATTGGGAAAAAGGGATCAAGAGAGAGATGAACCACCTTGTCATCGGGGCTGACATCGATCTCGAAGTTCGAGCCCTTCAAGGTCTTGACGAATATCTTCATCTCGATCTCTTCGTCCTCACTGCGACCGCTCTTCTTCTTTCCTCTCTTCGTGCTCGAAAGCAACCAAATTAGCGCACAATGGCCTCGGTGCCTAGATAAAAGGCTCAGAAAACAAATGGAAAAAACGCCGCCCACGAAATGTCTGTGTTGCTTATAGAACAGCGTGCAGCTATTTCAACAAACCAATGAGTGACACGTCGTTTTCAAATATAGAGCCCACTGATGATAGGTAGGGACAGATCAGCAAAGACTGGTGTTGGTGTGTAAAGTCGTGTTGGTGATTGTAGTAGATAAAGGAAAAGACGGAAAACCCGATTGCAAGTAAAGAGAAGAAAGAAGGATTTCTCTATATTATTAAGTCTACCCGATTCTTTTGGGTTGTGTAAACCTGGCAGAGAGCGATGGACATAAGCCCAAAAGTTCAATAGTCTAAAATTAAGTTTTTTATTTTTTTTTAATAAAGATATTACTCAAAATTTAAAATTCTTTTTATACAACATATCGAAATATTCTTTAATATTTTTTTATATATATTTTTAAACTAATTATACATCATCATCATCATATATATATATATATATATACAAATGCTGTGATTTTTATATATACGTCTAATTTTTTTTATTAATAATATAGTTAAAGGCCAATAATTTTTTAGCATATTGCCATTGTGTTTATATAAGGATATTTGTTTTGGAGATCACAAAACTTATCATGAAGATACAAATATGTTGAAATATTAATGTTACGTTTGTGTATGTCTCAAACTTTTTTATAAAAATATTTTATTATTTATTAATCAAAATAATAATTATTATTATTATAAAGATAAGACACACATCTTATTTACGAATCATCTGTGCGAAAGAATCATAAATAATTAATTTTAACATGTATGCACAAAAATATTTTCCATGGGCGCTGGAGTAGTAGAAATCACCTCTCCTGTGTCAGCTTCAAGCTCATTTTTGATAGTTCCAGTGGTCTTGTCAACCATAATTTCCTCTTTGAGGAATATGAAGGTTGCCGTTAAATTCACTCTTCATGTACATTGATCTCCAATTGCATGGCAATTAATAATTAAAATAAAAATGAAAAATGAACAAAAGAACATCTAATTAATCAAACAACCGAACGGAAGTTAGCAACCTTACTTACCTTCAGCTCTTCATTGTTAACCTTGAAGAAGATAACACTAACACCTGTACTGTTATTCATGCTAGCGCATCAAATTAGAATGGATTGATCATCCGGGAACTTTCACTCAGTGAGTCACTGATTTTTTTTTTTTTTTTTAATATTCATATGATCATAAAATTTTTATTAAAATACCAACCATATATTGAAAGAGAGTTAACCTCTCAATTTTTTACATGAAAGTCAAATAATTTAATCGCCCAACCATTACGACTGTGATGTCACTAAAATTAATCACAGGATGAGATTTGAAAACCTATTTCAACCATGAATTTTCAGGTGAAGAACTCAAATCATAAATATTTTTTCAAACAACTAACTAACAAAATTTCATATATCATGTTTAAATGCTTGTCCTAGAGCTTATCACACAACTCTAAAATGAGCTACCATGAGTTACAAAACAATCTTCAACCATGAACAAAGAAAATATAATGAAGAGAAACAAAACCATTGAAAAGTACACAGCCACTATTACTACTCATTGAAGAGTCAAAATCAAAACTAAGAACATTAGTGTTCTAACCACAATTTTAAAAAAATTCATTCAGAATTTAAAGTTTCAATGATTTCATCTTTTAATATTTTATATTTTAATATCTTCAATTTTTTCTATTTTATTTAAATATAAACTAAGAAAAAAATTATTTTTTAATTATAATTTATGAGTTAGTCTATTAGTTTTGGAAAGTTTAATGAAATATTTAATGCAAAACTAGTTATATATTTATAAACCTTTGTGTTATTAATATCCTATTTAATACAAACAAAAATTTAAATATAATATATTATTAAAAAATATTTATATTTGTTGTTTGAAATGCTCTGCGAGTAAATATTATGTATAGATATAAATTCCCAATATTAGTTGTTGTTACTAACCATAATTATAGATTGTCCTACAATGACGGTTAGTATTAATTACATGATGGTGGTCCATCCACTTGTTTTTCGAAAAGAATAAAATAAATAAACAATTACTTGATAATCATCATTATAGATATATCTTGTCACAACACTGAGTGGCATACAATTAACGATTTCCATTTATCTTTCATTACTCAAGAATTCCATGTGACATGCATGAACCATCCGCACATAACCCATAAACCAGCTCCCTCCGTACTTTTTTATCCATCATATTTAAACCAATTTTAAGTACTAAAAAACTTATTTATTCTCTTTGTTTTTTTTATCTATCATGATTAACCAAATCTCACATACCAAAAAATATAGTTATTTCATAAAATTTTATAACAAAGTAGTTATCTTTCCAAAATTAACCTCTTTCCAAAATTATCCATAATTTATATTTTCATATTTTCTCTTTTATAATTCTAGGAAGTGAATTGAATAGAGTATTAAGGGTAATTTTGAAAAAAATAATAATAAATACTTCTTGATGTTAGAAAATGACCGATAAAAAAGAACACGGATCTGTGACGGATAGAGTAAAAAGGAACGAGGGAGTATTTTACAAAATTTTATAAAAAATTAATTATTTTTCGAAAATTACCCCTAATTTATATCTTCATATTTCTTTTTCATATTTAATTCTAATAAGAAAGTTAAATAGAATGTTAAGAGTAATTTAAAAAATAATAATAATAAATATTTTTTGATGTTAGAAAATGACAGATAAAAAAAACATGAAGGAACAGAGGGAGTTTATACATAAATAAATAACTCATCAAATTGAAAAACTATAAGGTTGTGTGTATTTCAAGTTAAAAAAACACTAATTTTTTTTACTCATTGTTATGCTAATCAAATAATTAACATATCTTTGTTGTTGTACATTTAAATACTTTTTTTAAATAGAATATGATATTTGTATATATATATATATATAAGTTGCTAAGCCATATGTACATATTTTCTGGCTTTTTATCATGCTCTACAAATGAGAAAAAACAAGTCATATTTTCTAAGAAATGTTTTCTTAAAAGTGAATGCGCAAACATATTTTCTGATTTTTTTTTATTATAACTGAATAAATGAAAAATATGCCTAATAAACAGGCCTTTATTTGTATGCTTTTCTAATTGTTGTATTGACTAATTTCAGTTTAATTATGTGTGTTTAGGTCTTTCTTTTGTTTTTATTTTGCAGATTGCTACTAGAATTTTCTATTATTTAACAATGTTTTTTTTTTTCACAAATACAGTTTTTCAATTGACTTGTTTGGAGGAATAAGATTCTGTTCTTTGAAAATCTAGCCGCCATGAGATGTAATAAGCTCCCTACAACTACTTGTGTTCTTTGCCATGCGAACAGTGAGTCGGTTGATCATCTCTTTCGTCAGTGTCAGTTTGCGACCCTTGTTTGGATTTTTTTTCTTACGACTTTTTGAGTTACCTGATCTCCCGCCCTTTTTGTGGGACGTGTGGAGAACCTAGTGGTTCAGGCTTAGACCTACCCAGAGGGTTCTGGGTGGCATCGTTATTAAAGCTATTGTATGGATTGTTTGGTTCACTAGAAATAACTGCACCTTTAATGATATCTTCGCATCTACTCAGTCTATTATTTCGAAAGTGACTCATACTCTGATCTCGTGGTTTTCTATAGCCCCGGTTCCCCAGCAGGAGAAGCTTGTGGACATATTTCCACTATTCATTACAGTCTGGCATTCTTTGGTCTTCGTGATGATCCCACCGGTGGAATTGCTCCCGGTGATGAGGCTCTTGATCACCGTTTGACTAGTTTTCTTCTTGGTTGTTGTGCTTAGCCGGTTTTCTCAGCTGTTGGTGTTGATGTTGGGGGTTTCTTTTGTATACATATCTAGTGGTTTTTATCTGTTTTATATCCACACCTACTGGCTTTTTTTTATGAATGAATGTAGTTTATTCACCTTTTTTAAAAAATAAAATAAAATTGGAGACTAGATGATTGGCTCAAGCTGAATTCATCTTCATTTCTGTGTGGATGTGCCTATCAATTTTCTAATATCTCTTATTTTGTTTTTTATAGATTTGTTCAGCTTTTCTACTTGCTTATCTTGTTATACCCATATTTATTAACCAATATCCACTCTTATTAAAATTAAAAAAAAACCTCAAGAATTAATATCTTGTTAAAGTTCATAATAATCTTTACTTTTAAGTTGGTTAATTGATTAAATATATTAATCCAAGTTAATCATGGTAAGATGTACCTAAGAATATCTAGTATAATGGATTAAAAAAAAAAAGCTAATATTACAAAGACATGAATGTAATTTCATTATAGCTAATGATTTCTTGGTTTATTGTCACTAGATCCCTATGTAGAATTGTAGGGTGTTGGTATGTTTATCAGGAGACAGGTTGAAATGTCAACTTAAGCAAGATGAAAGTGTTAGGATTATTCCTTGGAATGCCAACGAGGATATTTATATTATGGATTTTCATTTGTGTTATACATTATTATTAATATTATTAATATTATTATTATTATTATTATTAATAGGAATTTATTTTGATATTCATATAAATTTTGTGATGTCATTTTAATTAGTTTGAAACATCATAGTACATATGTATTAAGTTAAACTTTCTACTTCTTATGGGATAAAGATGAGGGCACTAGAAGGGTTTGGTACTTATACACTTAAATAGTTCGCAAATCAGAAAATCTTTAATTGGGCGTTATAAATTCTTAAGGATTTGTATGACATATACTTTGACAAAAAGTGCTACTTGAACACTATAGGATAGTGGGAGTATATGCCATAATTACATCATTGGGATTGATGTATTCGAACATCACTCGCAACAATTCAATTACATGGGTTTTACTTTTTGACATTCAATGATTGGGATTGTTAGTTATAATCATATGAGTGAACCTTAGATCTGAGGTTTGAAATATTTGGAATACTGTAAAGTATTTCCTTGCAATTACTTTTCCTACACAGTAATAACACAACGTTTGGTATGTATAATGAAAATTATAATTGCAATCCATGTAAAGTTAATTTCCTCATTTGGTATAGATAGGTTTCTAGGTAAAGTTACATGCATTCTCAATTTTGCCTTTTATTACTCTAGTTAATGCAATTTAAAAAAACCAAAAAAACCATATAAAAAGTTAAAATCCCATCACCAAACCCCTATAATATCAAATGAACTCATTAAAAATATACAAAGAACCAAAATCCTGTTCCAAAAAGACAAAAGTTTAACAAAAAAATAAGTATCACCACAAAAAATGAAAAAAATAAGAAAAATATCAAAAAAGATCCAAGGAGTGATCCCTCTTGCCATAGGGTTTTAGAAAGGAAAGAAAAACGGAGGAGTTTTGCTCTAGGGTGTTAAAAACAAGAAAACATAAATAAAAAAAGATTTACTTAAACAAGGGTAGTATTGGAATTTCACTTGTCTAGCATTTTCACACCCCCCTTATGAATCATTTTCCTTGGTCAAAGTGAAAGTATTTGCATGAAGACCGTTCCTTTGTATGGTTCATATTAAAACCAAACATGTGAAAGTCTTTCACAAGTTTTACTTTCTCTGCAAAGTTGTTACTTTCCCACATACCAAACATGCCCCTAAAGTCAAATAATGTTAAACTCCCATTCACTAAATTAAATTCGTTTGAACAGGAATGCCATGAGTTATTATATTATATTATCATTTTTAAACATTCACACTGATATTTTTTTTTTTTTAAACATTGGAAGGCCATGCTACTTTCGTTGGGAGACAGACTCACTTTGTTAAACATTTTCCTATAAGCAATCCCCACCTATTGTATGTCAATTTTTAAATTACCCATGTTGGTTATTAAAGAAATTGACAGAGTCAGAATGGACTTCATTTGGTCAGGACCAAGTTTGGATCACCCTAGGGCTAGACTGGTAAATTGGAAAAGATTATACAAATCCAAAGAACAAGGAGGATGCGGTATCCTTGATCTATCCTCTTTCAGTAACGCGCTCTTAGGGTCCTAGGGAAATGGTGGTGGAAGATCATCTCTAGGAAACCATGGTGTGAGGTTAAAGTCATCAGCTTTATAAATTACAGATGTGAACCTCCTTGGAATCTCTTCTAGAAGCAAATTAGGAGAATATCAGTTTTTTTTTATTATTTTTTTATTTTTTTGGAGTGGAATCCTACACATTCTTCAAGAATTTAAAAAGTGCATCCAACCCATTGTCCAAGATGGTGGTACGACGCTATTTTGGCTTGACAACTAGATAAAAAGTTGAGGCCCGGCATACATATGGCTCAGTTGTTCAACTCAACTCTTCTTCCTAAATGTCCCATTAAAGATATGACCTACCAAACCAGCAACATCCTATTGGAGAACTTTCCATGGATAAGGGAACTGCTTGAACGACTAGCAAGACAACCACCCCACCCCCTCCTAATCCGGACTCAATACAATGGAGGTTGGCAACGAATGACAATTTCACAGTTAGATCCATCTACAATTTCCTGAATGACAAAGGTCTCTGTTGCCAACTAACTCCATTCTTGCTTCTTGGCCCATGCCCCAGTAAAATCAATTTCCTCAATTGGCTAGCATGGGATGACAAAATCCTCACCCTTAACAATTTGGTGAATAATCACTTTTTAACAACCATCTATGTCATGTGTCACGTAGCGGTTAAAACTGCTAACCATCTCCTAACTTCCTGTCCATGGGCCGCACGAATTTGGAACTACTTTGGAAACCTGTTTGGGACTGTTGAGAACCCAACTTCTCTCAAAGATTTATGGGGCCCATGGAGAGCTACGCTAAGCAACTCCATGAAATTTTCCTGGCACTTAATGATGAAAGAAATTACATGGAATATTTGGCTTGAGAAAAATGCGCGCATTTTTCATTCAAAATTCTCTCATATTATTCTATCATGCTAAAGATTGATCACATAATCCTCCTGTGGTTGAATGCAATTCCAGAAGCAAAGAAAGTAAGATTGGAGGAACTTGTGGAAAAGGTCAAACGAAGCTTGGAGTCCCTCTCCTCCAGAGCAGACAAGGCAGTAGAGACTAGTGCCCAAGTAGAGCAAGCTTCCCCGCCCGGCAATGGCTATATAGCGGTGCGATCGCTTCCCTAAGAAGACACTCTTTCTCTCCTCTTAGGAACATGCTGCCTCCCTTTCTCCCCAGCATCTAATGGGTGCATTTTTTTTTTGTTTTCCCCTTTTGTAGCGGCTGTGTCCGTCTATTTTTGTTTTCTTTGCTTTTTGTACTCTTTCGCCTTTTTTTTTTTGAAAAGATGGATAAACCATTCATTGAAAAAAGAAGACAAATAGCCCCCTGCAACAGCGGAAGCAACAAAAGAAGCATCTAATATTCCACTAGATGTGGAACAACATGAGATCTAAGACAAGCACAAAAAACAGGTACAACAAGGAAGAAAAACTTCCTCACAAAACCCCCCTTCACGGCTACACTCCTACCCCATGCCATGATCCTGTATCTCAGCTCCCCCGTGAACATCACTAGACTCTAGAGAGCGAGACCCTAAGAACTCCAGGCTGCGACGGATGGTAGAAATGGGATCTGCAAGTTTCTTTTTTGTACCCTCCGAGGCTGCTGAGAACCAAGACAAAAGCATATGATTAATTTTCACAATGATAGCATGAACAGGCAAAACACAGGCATTAAAAATGCAATCATTTCTGGCTAGCCAAAGGTTCCAAACACAAGCTTTGACAATAAGCACACCAAACTCCTACAGTGTCGGTCTTACTAAAAATCTCCAGGAATTCCACAGGTCCAGCATAGAATGTAAATGTGGTGGCTTAGGCAACTGCAACAACCGCACAAAATAATCCCAAACTTGTCTCGCAAAACTGCACTTGAGAAAAAGGTGGTCGACTGATTCGATCCCAGCGTTGCACATCACACAAGTGGCACTCGGAAGCTTGTTGCAACAACGCTTCTCTAGATTTTCTAAAGAGAGAATCTTGTTCTTTTACATTAGCCAATTACAGGGGTTGACTTTCATCGGGCAGTTGCTACTCCAGAACCATCTCACTGACATCTAGTACCGCCATCATTTAAAAAGTTATAGAAGGACTTGACCGAGAAGATGTCGTTGGACGTGAGGGACCACCTTTTAGTGTCCCTTGACACCGTGTCGAAGTTTAGAATTTGGTTTCCTTCATTTTTTTTAATGCATGTGGTTTTTATTATTATTATTATTATTATTATTATTATTATTATTATTATTATTATTATTGTTTAAACACAGTTATGGCAAGTAAATTAATTTAAAATGTCCATTGCACATTATTGTTCAAGTGTTTGTTTTTATAGTTTAATTATTGAAGTCAGATTATCAACTCGAAACTCTCATCCACCTCAACTTTCAAGGAAGGCGGCATGCATGTATTTATTTTATGTTTTTATATAATTTATAATTTATAATAATAATTATTAGTAATTTATTATTATTATTACTATTATTATTTTGCCCTCTCTTGTGAGGGAATTTAATTTAATTTATTCATTTATGTATTTATTTATTTTTTGAAATATCTTGAGAGAATCCGTTTGAAAACTAAACTTTCTTTTGGGAGAAACGACGACCATACAAAATTAATAAATACTAAGTTTATAATTAAAAAAATATAATGAATATCAACTTTATATATTTATAATATTATCACATTATATTTAAAAAATACGCTTTTAATATGTAATTTTTTAAGAAAAACTATGGTAGATCACAATCACCCAATTATTATGTTTTATTAAAATGGAAAAAAAAAAAACTATATCCACTCAAAAATATTTTTAGAATCCAGAGCATAAAAAAAAATCACAAAAGAAAATAAACAGGGCATAACATTGCCAAATAAAAAACTACCATTTAGTTAGGCAAATTAATCCAGTAAGTATGATTTATTCCTTTTGTTATGATATGTTTCATAAATGGACAAATAGTCTTCTTTGCTAGTGCTTGATCCATGCATGACCTCTGGAGTAATTAACTTCATCCTCTGCACCAGTGCCTAGTTCTTCTGACTAGAAAATTTTCCTTCTCCGCTCACATTTAATTAAATATAACTTAATTTTGACGTAACTTGTTACTTGATGTATTATTCTTTTGTGTTAATTTAATTGTTTTCCGTTGTTCATGACGCAGTTAAATAAAACTTTGCTTTAATTATTGTATATCATATATATATATATATATACATAATTAATTAAAGTGCTCTCGTAGCGCTCGCTCAGGAACAAACTTAACCTCATATGAAAAATGAGTATGAGATATTCAAAGGTATGAAGTTTAAGAATTATTTTAAACAATAGTGATAATGAATCCCTGATCGAAGGTGTGCAGACTGGATGATCAATTCTCAGCATAAACACAGGACTGCTCAAGGGTAAAAGTGTAAAACGAGTGAAGGAATTGCATTAGATCCCCAATTTTGAGGTCATCATACTAGTTTCTATTCTTGAGACAAGATTTAACCTATCATTGTAACTATAATAAATTAATTTTTTAATTTAATATTAGTCTCATACTATGCTTGAACTTTAATTTTTTTTTAAAAAAAAATCATCTTAATATAATTATTATTCGCTATAGTAAACTGATATTTTAAAATTTTAATTTAATACTTAATCAATTATATATATATATATATATCAAATTAAACCCTTTACGAATTATTATGTTAGCATTTAAAATAATTAACAAATATTTTATATCAATTTTGTTATAAATATATAAAAATAAATAAATAATTAGCAGCTCTATTTTAAAGTTTGGCTTTAGGCCTCACATTCTGTGACATTACAATTTCCTAATGCATATAGTATTTGTCACTTTTGTCAAATATATAAATGTATATATATATATGCTTGATTTGATACCTTTCCTAAATTACGTGCAAAAGTTTTCTTCATTGTTGGTTTGCCTACAAATTTATGATTATTTATCCTTTTCTTTGGGATGTAATATAAAAGCAATGATATTTAACGCTCTTTTTTTTTAGTGTATGAACAGTATGGGGAACAATACTGCCGGGGGAGGGATTTGAACCCATGATCTCTCCTTTTACACTTTGGTGTCATATCATTGGGTTATTCAATGGTCGACCATTTAGCTAAATCTAGTTCATAAAATCATTGAATATTTGGTAGAACTGATAAGTTTCTCTATTCTTAATTTATAATTGTAGAAAGCTGGTAACTTTATTTAATGTTTCAAGCACGAATCAAACTTAAAAAACAATTCATTTTTGCCCATAAAAATTAATGAAGAGGCCAACAACATGAGTGGTGCTACATCTTTCTGAAATATACGACAATAAAATTAAATTAATTGATCTCGTTGATAACTTCCAAGATTGATCGAGTTTACCAACATAATCTCTCCATTCTTTTTTACTTGTCATATTTTAGACTCTTCTATATTTTTTTATTTATCATATTAAAAATTTTATGTAACATTAAATAATTTGTTTCAAATTTATTTTTTAATTTAATGTACTTGTATAATTTTCAATAAATCCCAATCAACTAAGTATTAAATTATATACTCTACTAGTTGAGTTTTAAATATGGATAATTTTAGAAAGTAAAGAAAATTTTTATAAAATGTAGTTGATCAATTAATTTTAACTATTTTTTTAATTAGCGTGAATTAGATAAATATGACATGTAAAAAAAAAATTGGAGGGAGTAGTATATAATGAAAAAAATCTTGACCTAATTAATTAGATGATTGATAAAAAAAAGTGTTCTGTTAACGTACCAAAATAAACATTGACCATGAATATTGGAGAAATAAAATTTTATTTTCTTTTATGAGAATTATGGGCAAATTATGAGTAGAATTTGAACTTTCTGCCTTTTACTAGGGAGGGCATAAAAGTACCATATTACCCCATCACAGGGAGTGATTTCACATATACTAATTATTTAGTAGTTTTTGTAATAAATAGACCAATCACTTTACTTTGAGAAATATTTTAACATATTGATTCTAATACTATCTTGTTGTGAAATTTTGTATCAGGAATGTATTAGGATAGTTTACTTAAAAAAATGTAATTGAACAAAAGAATTGAATTCTATAAAATTATAGCACATCAAATTAAATTTAATAAGTACCAAATTGTGGTGGCTCAGGTGAATTAATCTAGCCACATCTAACCCGATTTCAATTCTATTTGAAAACGATTGGATACTAAATCATATATACTAAGTAATTTTTTTGAACTTCAAACATGTTGAAATATAAGAACCATTATCCTAAACAAAATTTATAACCCTGTAATAAAAAAATGGCAGTTAAATCTTTTTTTTTCAAATAAAAGTTTAAGAGTGTGACTTCTTTCCAACTTTATAGTGAAAAATTAGTAACTTATCTACATCTATTTTTTTTTTAAAAAAAAAAATCATGCATGCCTTTGTAAAAATGCATGCATATTTGTTTATGTACCACCATATTTGTTTATATACTACCATTAAAAGACCACATATGTTATATACCCAATAAAAACTAAAATAAAAAGTCAATTAAAATTTTCATTTGAAAAAAACCATTTTATTATTAGGTTACATCTTGCCAGTGAGATTTGATTAAAAAAAATGATAATTTTATACAATATTTTAATTATTTTTATGAGTTAAAATTAAAAAAAATAATGTTTAATGGTAATATAGCCCAATAATGAAGTGCCAGAGTCCCATGTGGGAGATAGGGAATGAAATTCCCTCTTCACTTATAATAAATAATATAAATAGTAATTATGTATGGCATAAAAAGAAATTTTTAAGCATGTGTATATATAGAGTATATAGAGGTGCACACACTTTGTCGGCTTTTAGAATTTAGTTAAGATATATTGTAAAATTTAAATCCACATCGCAATAGTCTTGCTCAATTTTATTTTACCGAGCTATAAAACATACAAAATTGCAAATCCTCCAAAGAGTAAAAAAAGAAATAAAATAAAACAAAACAAAAAAATATATACTGTAAGCAACGAAAGCTGCCAAACATCACCACACAAAGATATAACAAGAAAAACATGCAGTTTTTTTTTATTATTAAAGTTAGGAAAGAAAAAGAAAAATTAACTTGTAGTGTTCTTGATTAGTAGGAGGAGACACGTTTTACAAAGCGGCCCTTCATTCTTGGCCTTTTCTCAGCGTTTAGCTTCCTGACCTCATACCTAATCTTCTTAGCAAACAACCTGGTTCTCCTCTTCTCTCTATACCTTGTCACTCTCGCCTCTCTCCCTCCATCTCCTCCACCCACCTGCCCCATCTCTCCTCCTCCTCCTCCTCCCCATACTCCTCCCTGTCATTATTTAGTAACATGCAAATTAATTAAAAAAACATGAAACATTAATTAATTAAATATTGACCATTTATATATACATATATATTATTTGTAGAATGCATTACCATTATAAACTCCGCCGGAAAACATTGATTCAGGTTGATCACCGGCCTCTCTCCATCACCCCAAGGTGACAAACCATTACAAGAAGCCCATGCAGTCATAACCTTCTCATAATCCAACCTTAATATCAATCTTTTACCATGCAAGCACTCATTTACCTTCTGATCATCAGTAGTCTCCAGTACTGACCCACAATCAAGGTTCATCTCCAAAGTCTCTCTTGCTAAATCCACATCTTCTTTGACCATCTTTTGATCATCATGATCCCCAATTTCCATCTTAATCTCATGATTACTCTCATCCTTCAAACCAAGAAACCCCATCCCTTCCATGCATAACACATCCTCATCCATCCCAGGACCCAGAAGCCTCTCCATGTTCGCCGCAAACTCTGTCAATTCAGCATCATCCTCATCAACATGCAAATAATTATTATTACAATCAACAAATGGCCGCTTCTCCGAAGGAGAATGATCAAGCACCGGAACACAATACAAAAGCAGCTGCTCCTCTTCAGTATTATTCTCGTCGGCCGACACAGTCTCAAGGTCCGGCACTAATGGTTCAGACTTGACTACAGCTCCGGCAGGCTTCGGGCGCGGTGTACGTGCTTTCCGAGTGATTCCATGCTGCCAAGCTGGAGTATGAAGCTTGAGGGCAGCTGATAAAGAGCCGGTCTTGAGACGGAGACGCTCGTGGCGGCGTGCAAGAGGATTAGCCGAATGGATCGATGCGTCACAGCACTGGCAGAGAAACGCGTCGTCGGCGGCGCAGTACCAGCGGGCGCGTCGCCTGATGCATCCGTCGCAAGGGCGAGCGTGTATCTGTTCCTTGTATTCAGAATGGTTCATCGTTCACGGACCCGATCGAGAGATGAGTCGTCTAAGAGACAAATATCATGCAGGGGCTTTGTTAATATCTAGGTACTGTTGCTGCACCAAAGTATCTTATTTCATATGAGTGCGCTTTTTGGGTGACGTGGAGCGCTTTTGGGGGCCATGGCCTTATCTGGAATGGGATTGGGTGAGGATGAGGAGGGTATCCGTTTGGGTGGAATGCTATTGGTTGAAGGGTTGTTAAGTGGGATTTCTAGTGGGTCACATTGTGGACATGGAACGAGATATGGGCACTGTGTTGGAGTTTAGTACCTTCTTCATTAAATTGGTGGTCCCACTTGATCACTAGCTTTCAAAAAAGTTATGTGTACGTTAAAGTGCTTTACAAACTGGGTTTGCAAGAAAAACAGTACTAGTGTTTTTTTTTTAATGTTTGAGAAACTAATGAATAATACTATGAAATAAAAAACCACTATAGGAGTTTTCCACTTTAAAAAAACCTACAAGATTGTAATAATTATTCCTCAATTTAGACTACAACAATTTTTAGAGCAAAATTTAGATAGATATACCCACTTTTGATTGTATGTGTGATTGTTATTTTAAAAAACTTATTTTCATTTAGTATTGTTTTCACCAATATAACATGTAAAATATATCATATTTTGTAAATCATTGGAGATTTTTAAATTTTTTTATTTAAAAAATAAAGTTCAATATTTTTATGTTTTTTTCACTCCTAACTAATTCAAAGTTTATTCCATTAAAAAAAAATTACATTACTCTGATACAAATTCTTTTCCAATTTCCAACAATATATTTTTTAATTCAAATAAAATGTTTAAACTAATGCATATCTTACAAATGATATATATACTTATACTTATAGCTTCATCCAAGTAATTGTTTATGGTTGAAAATATAAGCCTATATTCGGATAGAAATTTGCAAAATAAACCCAAATGAAAAAGAATATAAAAAAAAAAATTAACATACTACAATAAATAAAAAGAATATATAACCATTCTTTCTTGTGCACTACCTAATGAATGGAATTTTTTTGTATTCTAATAACAATAAAATGATTTATTTATTTATTTATTTATTGGGTTGTATTACAACACAACATATGCATTTTTGACTGGATATTTTAATCTCAAATTATTCACTCGTGACATTCACGGGAGGATTTGGAAGTACACGTCTACGTTGGACCTTTGTGTATGAATGTTGGAATATGCCACGTTTGTTGTTTATCTTTATATCATGTTGTGCTTATCTTCTTATATTATTATATCTCTATATATATATATATAGATATACATATGCCATGCATGAGAAGATAAGATTTAAGTCAATCCTGCTCATACTCATGTGCATCATCTTATTCTTGTATTGCATGGTGGTGAAATGTCATTCATTGAGCAATAAAGTTCTATCTAGAAATTGGATTAGTACTCAATCTAGTTTGTCCAAGCTTATCCATTGCGTATAGCTATATCCCAAGTATCAAGTAAAATATTAATGATAATTAATGGGTAATTAAATAAGTAGCCCAATATACGACAAATATTTGTTACACAGCCAATGGGCATGACATGACGTTCCACTTTTAAGGAAAATCCAAAACGGAAAGTGATTGCTGTCTTTTCCATTTGAGGTTGGCATTCCCTTCAAAATTTTAACAATGAAAATTAAATCATTAATTTTATTGATTCCTCATTCAATTCTAAACCTCCAAAACAAAAGAATAAGTGAGCCTCCAATTTTAGCTTTTAACTATATCTTAGGTTGATTTTGTGTTTTTTTTTTCCTACTATAAAGTTGTATCTTTACATAATCTCCATCTTTAAAAATAAATACATATATTTTTAAGTTAAGAAACCAAAAATGCATTTTCCACCTTAATTTATAAAGCCTCTAAAAATCTTCTTTTTTCCTCTCTCTCTCTCTCTCTCTCTCTCTCTCTGTCAATCAAGACTAAATAATTGAAGAGGAGGAGCCACATGGAGAACTAGGTTTGTAATATTCCACGTAGCAAAAGAGTGCTTATGGGGCCATCTGAGGTTTGCACCATCATTCTATTTGAGTCAATGTTTTAATGGTTCTATATTTCAATGACCATTGGAAAAAAAAATACAGGACTTAATTAATTTATGAAGGTACAAATAGATAGATCTTTTTCCAAGAGCTAGCCCAAATGGGATGCTTGTAAGTTGTAACCAGATAAAAACAATCAAGAATAAAGACTTGAAAGAGGTCCAATTCTCAATACATGTCTTTTAGCTTAACCCTGTGGCTCATCCACAATAATAACAATAATAATGAAAATAATAATATTAACAATATTATAGATGGTCCTAAATATTCTACCTTGGATGTGGGATTATTGGCATCTTGTCAATTTATGACCATGGTCCACTTTTTTGGCTTCTATGGTAAATTATGAGAATTAAGTTCAATTAAGATTCAAGATGAAAAAAAGATATGGTCATGACAAAAAAAAAAACCCAATTATATATGTTGAAAGCTAAAAATTAATCTGATTTATTTGGTGCCCTGTCCTCAATGAGTCAATATATATGTCAAAATTTTACAAGGTTATTAAATATATAGAAGTAAAAGAAGGATGGAAGGAAAAGAAAATCAAAATGAAATTTAAAACTATATAATCAAATAAATGTATATTAAATAGAAAATTTTAAAAAAGAAACATTAAATAACAAAAATCCATATTGTACATGAAGAGATTCAAAGTCAGCCTTATGGCAACCTGCCCTTAACTCTTAATTTTATTGTTACATAAAGAGAAAAAAAATTTGGTAATTCTTGTTTGTTCAAAAGTTCAATTTTACATGAAAAAATATTATTTTGAAACTATTGTTTAATCAGCTATGTTTACATGATATTGAAGAGTTCAATTTAAAAAATACTTATAATAATAATAATAATATTGGGGTCGGGCATGTTTATTATTATTAAACACCCAATTTATGTGCGCTCACTCGATGACATAGGTTCAAATTGCATACTCAACCCCACAATTGTAACTCATTATCACCACTATGTCACCAACGCTTTTCATAGTGAGGCTAATATTGTCATTGGATTATAAACCCTTTGGTTAATTAACTAAATTGTTTTTTGTTACTAAGATATGATTGTAGTCATTTTTGATAAACTAAATTTTTATAAATGTTTTTATTAAAATCAAATCTATGGTAATATATTTGTCTAATTAAACCCACCTCACAGGGTAAAAAAATATACGTATGTGTTATCAAAGGTTACTGAACAAACTGAGATTTACTGTAGTTTATATTATCTTTGTGAACGTGAAAATTGAGCTGAGCTCAATTCATCTATTAATTAAAAGATAAATAAATTTTACAATTTGAACAAGCCATATGTAAACTCTTTAATAAATTAAAACAACCTTCAAAATTATGTCTCCATTGTTATATGCCCTTTTCTCCGATCTAAGCCCATGACTTGATTGCTTCCAATTATACATGTTACATAAGAATAGAATAGAACCTTTTCCATTCTGTTTAGTGTCCATTTGATCTGATAATATATATATATATATATATATTTTAAAAAGTGGATAAACCACATCTATTAGCATAAAAGACAGTACACCAAAAAACAACATGGAAGCCCACTAGATGTGGAACACCAAAAACAAAATACAAAACAGAGACAAATCGTCTCCACAAGACCACTAAGGCCGCAAAGGCCTCAACATGAGCCCACTGGCCAGCACTTTGATCCACAATCACCTCAGAGGATGCCCCCCCCCAGTCTCCTCTGCAAGTGCATCAGAAAACTCCAAGCTCCGTCGCACAATCAACATAGATCCCTCAATCTTCTACTTACCACCATCAGAAGCTGCTGAGAACCAGGATAAGAGCATATGATTAATCTTAACATATAGAGAGTGAACAAGAATCACAGAGGCATTAAAAATGCAATCATTTTGAGCAAACCAAATATTCCACACAACTGCCTTAACCACTAGGTCCCACATAACTCTAAACGATGATATTAACAAAGATCTCCAACCACTCTAGACCAAAGTCAAGGACTTGGGAGGGTCTGGCAGCTGCAGAAATCTCCCAAAGAAGGCCCACACCTGCCTAGCAAAAGTGCAATGTAAGAACAAGTGGTCAGTAGATTCCAAGTCTAAATAACATAACACACATGTTGCCATAGGCAGACAATTGCAACGACGCTTTGCTAGATTAGCCAGGGAAAGAATTTTATGCTTCCACGCAAGCCAATTAAGCAGATTAACTTTCTTTGGGCACCAACTACTCCAAAAGAACTTCACAATCGGGCATCTCAATCCACCATCGATAATGAAGTTATAGAAAAATTTAACTGGGAAGATTCATTTGCAGAAAGACACCAACATTTCTGATCAAACCGAGAATCACAAGTGGCCCTAACTGACTCCCTAATGTGTCGCATAGCCAAATTATCACTAAAGGGAGGTCTCTCCAATAAATAAGCAAGCTCACTGAATGTCCCATTTGGATGATGACTCGCAATAAAATCCTCCGGCCACAAGAACCGAGGAGCACTACCATTCAGCCAATTATCCTTCCAAAATAGAGTTTCTCTCCCCGTTAAGATAGTGTGCTGAATACAACCTCTGAAAGCTGGTAGACAGTTAAGAACACCTTTCTAGAAGTAAGAGATTCGACCTTTGTACTTAGGGAACATGTTCCACCGGGATCAACCATAATTAAATTGGATGACTGCAGTACCACACTAATCGGGTGTCAACATGAACTTCCACCACCATTTCCTCAGAAGGACCTGATTGAACCTGTCCAGGTCAAGTATACCCCACCCCCTTGATCCCGAGGACGACACAAGTTTTTCCAGCAAACTAACCGACAGCTCAGTTGGTCAATATCTGGCCCCGATCAGAGAAAATCCCTCCTAATTTTATCAATATGCTTGATCACCCAACATGGCAATCTGAACAACGACATCTAATAAGTGGGTAAAGCCGTAAGCACAGAGTTGAAAAGCGTAAGTCTACCCCCCAATGAGAGGTAACTAGCTTTCCAAGTCGAGAGTCGTCTCCTAATCTTAAGAAAAAGCCCTTCCCAGTCCTGCTTGCGCGGCCTTCGTCCAGAGATGGGGATACCAAGATAAGTGACCGGAAGCGTACCCACCGCACAATTAAGAGTAAGAGCCGCAGCAACCTCCGGTAGTTTACCAATTTTGCTCGAGAACAGACATGTTTTATCAAAATTGGTCTCCAAACCAGTCAAGTCCTCAAACACATAGAGCATCACTTTCACCACCCTAAGGTCTTCAAGGCCCCCCATGATCAGGATTAGCAGATTATCAGCGTAATGAAGGTTACACCTACTACCAAACTCCCCAAGAGGAACCCCCACAAGCACTTTGGTGTTTAGAGCATGAACAAACATGGAGTTGAGCACATCCATCACCAGGGCAAAGAGCATAGGAGATAGCGGGTCACCCTGACACAGACCTCTTTAGTACTGAATATAACCGTTAGGGGATCCATTGATAAGAATCGAAGCCTTCGAAGTGGTAAGTAAACATTGGATCCAACCCACACATCTCCTACCAAACCCTCTTGTTAGTAGTAAGTCCCACAGAAACTCCCAGTCCACAGTATCAAACACTTTAGCAAAGTCCACCTTTAGGATATGCCCAGATGAACAGTGTCTGTTCATACTAAAAATCAACTCCTCTGTATTGGCAATATTATCTAGGATGCATCTTCCTTTCATGAAGGCTGATTGCTCACTTTCAATTAACCGATTCAAGACTTTAGAGAGCCGGGAGGCCAACATCTTAGAAATAATTTTCAGGATTGAGTTGATTAAGCTGATAGGACGGAAATCCCCGAGAGACTCCGGAGTGTCCACTTTAGGAATGAGAGTTAAACTTGCCCAGTTGATTCTTTCTAAATTAACCTTTCTATCGAAAAAGTCCACACAAAGTTTCCACAAATCATCCTTGGTCAAATCCCAGAATTCCCTAAAAGAGAGCAGTGGAAAACCATCCAGACCTGGCGCCTTGTCATGTCCTAATTCAAATACCGCCAATATCTGCTCATCAATCGTAAACGAACTCTCAAGATGAGAGAGGTCCACGGGAGGCTTGAAGGCAAACAATCTCCTAAGATCCACATGAATACCCGTCGATCTCTTGCTACCAAAGATCTTATTAAAGTGAGCCGCAAAAGCCTTGCCTAAATCCCGTAGCTTCTCAAGAAGGGCACCATCGACCTGTAAGGAGGAAATAAAGTTCCTGTTCTTACGCCAATGCATTTGCCACCGCATGAAAAAATTTTGAATTTTCATCACCCTCCTTAAGCCATTGCAATTGTGATCGCTGCTTCCAATAGATCTCCTCCTGATTCCTAATTACAGTTAGGTTCTCCGAGATAGAAAGCTCCTGTTTCAACTCAGCAGAAGACAGTTCCCTAGCCTCCTTGACCATATCCACTTCTTCAAGTTCGTGCAACATGGCCAGCTTACGTAGCTTAATTGAACCAAAGCTAAATTTTTTCCACTCCCTCAAGTTTCCCCTAAGCAGAGAAAGCTTTTTACTAATGATGAAGGCCCCATATCCAGAAGGAGAAGATGCCGACCACCACCGACAAACAAGATCATGAAACCCAACTGACATGGTCCAGACCAATTCAAATCTAAACGGCCGCGGGATAGACAGGTGCTGCCCTCCTTTAGACAAATTGGTACATGGTCCGATCCCAATCTAGGAAGACTCTTTTGAACAAGCCTAGGGAAACGCTCTGCGAAGCATTGTTCACAAGGAAATTGTCCAGCTTCACCCAAATCGGGACAGATTAACCGTTAGTCTAAGTGAATTTTCTCCCCACCGAAGGGGTTCCAAGAAACCCCGATCCACCATGAAAGAATTTGCAAAACAAATGTCATCCACATTTGGAGTTCCAGAAACTTTATCTTCTAATGCAAAAATTGCATTGAAATCTCCACAAACAATTGAAGGGACATCCGGGGGTCCTACATCCGCCCGTAGTTCCTCCCAAAAAGCACTCTTACGGGCTCTCGCCACCAGACCATACACCATGGTACAAAACCAAACCATTAGAAACTGCTTGGAGAAGAACTCAATCGTCAAGCTGTAATCACCCACTCTTAGCACTTTACCGTCTAGGATCGAACTATTCCACCCCACAATAATACCCCCAACTGAACTCAAAGCCGGAACAAACGCAAAATGATCTAATTGGCTCCCACTGATCTCCCTCCATAAAGCCTGTGAAACGCACTCCAATATGATAATATTTATAAATACAATCGAGATAAAATAATTTTTATTTTTTTATTTTATTATGTTCTTTTTTTTTAATGATGGTGGCTCATCCAATTTCTGTTTTAAAAAATATAAATAAATAAAATTTTATTTTATTTTTATAAGATACTGAGCCATTAAAAAAATAAAAAATAAAAAATAGTTTAAGATAATTTAAATTCACATCATGTGCATCTAATTAATATTTCAATAAATGTATTTCGTATGAACTATGTTACTACAAAAGACTTAAACATGGAAGATGGGATGAAAAAAATATGTGCTAGTTATTTGCTTTTAAAATAATTAGAAAAATATCATTTTTTAAATTGCTGGTTGAATCAATTAGTTATCACAAAATTACTCTTGCTTATAATTATCTATCTATATTTAACAAGTAAAAGTTTATCATTAGAATAAATCTTAAGAGAAAACTTTAATTAATGACTTACAAAATTGCACTTGCAACTAACATAATATTAAAATTTATTACGGATGTGATATTTAACTTAGTATTTACAATCATTCTACTTACAAACACAAAATTAACTTTTTTTGTTTTTTTTTACGACAGAAGAATTTTTTGTTTGCCCAGACAACATGACATGGCTAATAATTAATATATTGCAATATAAAGTTTTTTATTTAATAAATTTGTGGTTCATCCACTTTATTCAAAATATATATATATATATATATAAAGTCTTTTATTTGTGGTGTGGCACATCAAACCACCACCTTGTTTTATTTTTATTTTTCCTTTTAAACTAATAATGGGCCTCCACGTTAGTAGACCAACTCCGCAAATCACTAAAAAATATAAATGTTTATTTTTTTGGCCAAAACAAAAACTAACTAACTAATGCCATTATTTAAATATCTATATCTTATTTTTTTAAATATCCTATGATGATTGATGACTTTACAAAGTCGGCATCTAAGATTCATAATAAGATTTAAAATCAAAATCATGAGTTTCATATTAATTGAAAAAAAAAGTGTATAATTTAGTGACAAAAATAAACCACAAACTCACTCTTGTTTATGTAGTTTCCCTTGTATTATTCCTCTCCTTTATTCCTTAAATCTTGATCATAATTTTCATGCATATTATTCCATCCCTGGTAGGTAAACACATGCAGATAAGTTAAGACTCTCCCAGACATTTGGTAATCTAAGCAAAATGATATCCATTTCTCAAGCCTTGGATAAGTGAGTGTCATATCATGTGCCACCTAATCCTTCTAGGATAGAAAAATATATAGTTCCTTATTGATTACCAAACTTTAAAGGTTATATATTAATTTCCAATGAGTTGGCCAACATTTTAGGTTGGAATTCAATAGAGAGTGGTACACTTCAATGGCTAATTGTAAAGGTTTAGAGACCTGACACATGGAATCTCTCCTACTCCTCCATTTTGAGAATTGTCTAGAAATACCATGATGGATTTTGTGGCACTTCAACATGAAGAAAGAGAAATTTGTGAACTCTATATTTATTGCTTGTTATATGACCAAGTTAAGTTTCTCAAGAAAAAAACGAGCTCCTAAAGTCAATGAGCAAGTTTTCTATACTTAGATGATCATGATAGCCAAGCAAATCTTGAAATAGATTTCATAATTTTACTATTGATAGGACAATAGATAATTCCATCATTTCTTTGTTTTGTTTGGAACATATCTTTGTCACAGATGTGCTTGGGCCACAAAAATATTATAAAGTATGTGAGTGAAAATTTTCAACTGACTTGTTACACTGTAAAACATAATTCTGACAATTTTATTACTTAACACACATGTGTGTGTGTGAAATACTATGTTAATATTATTTGACAATTGACTTTCAACAAAAATGATGCATTAATTACTATTTTTTTTATTTTTAATAATAGACGACAAACGTCCTTTTTATATGAATATAAATAATACCGAACAGTACTGAAACCCGAATGTACAGTATATATACAATATGAGAATAGTATAAGAATCCCGGGTGAACATCGTATGAACAATACGGTATACAGTACTTTCGGGGGAGGGATTTGAACCCATGAGACTTTCCCCTTATACTTTGATGTCATATTATTGGACCCGCATCAATTACTAATTACTAAACTGATAATGTTGATATTTTTTTAGCACACACAAATATAAAATTATAATATGTCTCTCTTTTATTATAAACAATTTCACCCTCATAAGTAACAAGAATCAAGAATGCCTTTACTTCTCTTAAAATTTCCAACCATTTGACTTTAGATGCAAATATGTATACTATCAGTGACAACCATTTGATTTTTTTTCTTTAAAACTTTTTATATGGGAAATCCTTCAAAGTGCATATATATTTAAATAAATACTATTGTTAATAATTTAACAAGTATGTGTACATATATATATTCTTCCCATAGACATATATAGAGTGCAAGTGAAGCTATGAACATTGCTTGTGGACAGAAGGGAAAATAGGACATGCTAAGTTGTCTTCAAGCAATAAAACCATCCAACAGCCATCCATCAAACCTAACAAACCAAGAGGCTGATCATTAAGAAACACAACCACGACCAACCTTGATCATGATAACCCAATTTAATTCACTCCCTTCTGGCAATACCATGCCTTTTTAAAGTACTTGATCAATTTTATCATACTTGACAAGTACTAATTATTTTCATATTTAATGCTAACGAGACTTTCAGACTTTTGATTCCACTCCTTCACACTTATTTGAATATATATTAATGAGCAATATGGAGTGATATGGCTTATAATTCCACATCACTTAATTAAGTAAATGGTTGAGTTTCAATTTTCTTGTTAGTTTTTAGATATGATCACACTGATTATTATTGTGATTGGTAGACTTTATGACTCACAATTGGACTTTTCCAGCGTCTACCACTCAATGCATTTCTTGACTGAAAGGAACCAGATGAGGTCTGAAGACGTGCAAATGGACTCATGAGTATAAGAAGTGAATAAGATATCCATTGTTAATTAGTTATGATTTAATTAATTACAATCTTATAATTTAAGGTGTAAGTATAGAAATAATCCCATGATTATAGAATATCAGCAATTGGAATGTTTTTTTACTGGACATTGTTTACTGGACATTGTCACTTCATATGTTAATTGTTTAATTTCACCAGGTCAACCAAGTAGCACATTTGAACACACACACACACACACACACACATTTTTTAGTCCAATTATCATATAATTAAAGGTTTTTATAATTTCTTGTTTGGGCATAACGGTCCTCCTTGATTTTTCTAGTACTATCCCATTTCCATATTACATCCCAAAGTAAATAATGTTATCCCAGATTATGTATGTATATATTCATCATGTGTTCAAATAAAACCTTTATTATTATTATTATTATTTTAATGAAGGTGACAAGTGTCGGATAAGAAAGGGTGTTAAAGAAATAAGCAGGTACAGTGATGCACTAATTAATAATTTAGATGCCACATTAAATGAGTACTTTGATAAGAACTTCTCCTATCATTTAGCATATTTCAAGTACATAAACCTAAATATATATCAATAAAGCCTAGATGATGATATATACTGTGACATAATAGTGATATAGCCAGTACTGTGGCTGCAAACCGACTAGACCAACTTTGATACCTAGTTAAACAGAAAAGAAAAATCAAAGCAAACACTAAGTCTAATACCAACAAATTTAACAGCTCAATCAGCTGGGAGATTAAAAAGTAACAGAACTTTATACTTTCGCATGATATATATAATACAAATCAAACTTTGTAAAGGACAACAATTAATAATGATATTCTGTAAACAAAGGACGAAGAAACACGTAAATTATACATGATGGAATTGGAAGGATCGAAATCACTCACACTTTGTCTTCTTTTCCGATTCTAGAACCAAAGATATGATAACGCAATCTAGCTAGCTACTTATATATTATTTCACAACCTTAATTTGTTTTCTTGTTTCTAATTAAACAGTGCATGGGAATGAGTGAACCCATCAGAGCTTGACAACGTCCGGAATGTGGACAGGGTAACGGTGGATACAGTCATCCCAAGGCCCTTCGGTCGGAGTCCTGACCGTGCGCATGCACTTCCAAACCGCACTGTTGCACTTGAATCCACTGCCGAACCCGATCTGCCACACCCGGTCACCACGCCTCATCCTGCCTTTAGCTTCTATGTAACTAAGTTCGTACCAGAGTGAACTGCTCGACGTGTTGCCGAACCGGTGCAGTGCCATGCGAGATGCTTCGACGTGCTCGGCCGAGAGATGCAGGTTCTTTTGTAGCTCGTCTATTACGGCACGGCCGCCGGCGTGAATACAGAAGTGATCGAATGCTTGTTTGAAGTCTGGGATGTATGGTTTCCATTTGGGGTTGATGAGTTTTCTCCCGATGAGAGTGAAGAGGAAGAGGAGTTGTTCGGAGGCTGGGAGGACTAAGGGTCCCATGGTGGTGATGTTTGACTTGAGAGCTTCGCCGGCGATGGCCATGAGGTCTTTGGAGAGAGAGATGCCGGAGAGGCCATCTTTGTCCTCTTCTTCGTAGACACAGTGGTAGGCTTTGTCGTCAGCGCCGCGGTGAGTGCGGACGGTGTGGAGAAGCCGGTACTTGGCTCGCCGAGCGTCACGGCTCCGGTTAGAGAGGAGCAGGGCAGCAGCGCCCATGCGAAACAAACAGTTGGGGAGGAGCATGGATCTCTGGTTTCCGGTATAGAAATTTGGAGTAATGATCTCAGTGGAGATAACAAGAGCGTTGGAGTTAGGGTGAGCTTGAAGGAGATCACGGGCGAGGTCGACGGAGATCAAACCGGCGCTGCAGCCCATGCCGGAGAGATTGAAGCTGCGAATATTACTACGGAGTTTGTACTTATTGATGATCATGGCGGAAAGAGAGGGAGTAGGTGAAAAGAGACTGCAGTTGACGACCAAAATATCAATGTCTTTAGGTTTCAAACCGGTTTTCTTGAGAAGGTCGTCAATGGCGGAGAACATGACGAGGCGGGCTTCAGCGCGAGAAGCCTCCATGGTTGCTCTGGGAGGAATATAGTGATTGGCAGGAGGTAAACAAGTCTCTTCACCGAGGCCGGAGCGTTCAAGAATGCGCATTTGGAACTGGACGCTCTTCTCATCAAAGGAAGAGATGTGGTGAGTGTGTTCCATGAAAGTGGCGAAAGGAACACGGCATGTTTTAGGGGGTTTGTAGCAGGAGTAATCAATAAGGTAAACAGGGTAAGGACGAGACATGAAGTATATGGTGCATGCTATTATGGCTAAGAAAAGAGTAGAGATGACGTGCAGGAGTTCTAACTGGAGAGTCATTTTCCATAAAGCATGGAGATCTTCAGGCCCGGTTTTGAGAAGCTGTAAGATGATAGTGGCGATTACAGGGATGAGTAAGAAGGTGATGAAATTGTTGACGAGGTATTGGTAGCCGAGTTTCACGTATTTAAGCTTGACTGAGGAGGAGAACTCTGGTAAGGATGGCTGTGCAGAGGTTGCCATTCTTTCTTTTGGTTTTTGGGAAGACTGACGCTGTTCTTGTGGAGTAAGTGGTTGAAGAGGTAGAGGGGTATTAGTAGTTGTAGTACTGGCAGTGTGCGTGTGTTTCTGTGTGTGTGTGTGTGAGCGTGTGTGTGTGTGTGTGCGTGTGTGGCGTGTGAGAGAGAAAGAGAGAAGAGGGAGTATTGAATAGGGGGTGGGTGGGAGAGTTTAATGATGGGGAAATGAGAAGGATAGGCTGAGGGTTTACGCTTGTGAGACTCTTGACTCTGGTTGTATTGAATTTTGGAGTGAGATGGGGGTTGGGACAGTTGGCGGGAGATGGCCAGATCTCAAGCTTTATTTATTTATTTATTTATTTTTTTCTTTAATTTTTCTTTTAATGGGGGCTAACTTTTTTTCATGAAGATGAATGAATGGAGAACAGTGACTGGTGATTTTTATATTTAGTGTTAGAATTGGAAATTGCAGATCAACTATCGTTTTCTTTAGAGGTTGTTTCTTTCTTAAGGCTTAATAAATATGGCTTTCTTTTCTTTGAAAAATAAAAATAAAATTTTCTTTTTTCATTTCTTTGCAAAATAACATGGTGCATTGAATCATGCGTGGTTAACTTACCTAAAACCTTATTTAGAATGAATTGATTAATATATAAATATTGGTTGTTACGTATTTAACATGGTAGGGTATTATAGCTAATAAACCACGGCAGAAGCTTAACTTTTAGTCATGCACGTCATTCAGTCACCTTCATATGATTGCTTATAATCCTTGATTAAATATGTTGATGTCTTAGAAACACAACTGTGATACAAAAAAATGAAGGGGACCGCGGAGTAAAGCAGAAGAAAGCTGTATAAGGCCCTATGGATTTATAGCACTCACACATGACATGGCATCAACTACATCACCCAACCTGCCTCCATGCATGTTGCTGAGGGAAACATATAACCTAATTGAGCTGTGAGCAAGCTGGAAGTCAGGGGAATCACATATTGAAAAACAGTTGCTCTGATCATTAAGGCTTTTTCAGTAAAATAGTTCTGCAGGTTCATGTATTCTATTATTATTATTATTATTATTAGTTTCTAAAACAAAGTTGTGATTGGTGATATCAATTGTTGCTATTCTCCAAATTTAGAGAAAACTGTCTGCTTGTCTACATCACTGTTTTTTGTTGACTATTCTTTCACTGTATCAATTATCAAATTCACCACATTACATCTACCTCTTTTCTGGAAAATATTTTTCTATTCAATATAAAAAAGAAAAGAAATAATAAGATACATGGACAATCACAAATTTTTTTAGCATTTTACACTGATGATATGCACAGAACTTTTAAAAATTGGAAACTAAGAATCTAGGCATAGCAATGGAACATTAATTTAAGCTTCAACATTTTATTAATCTTTCATTCATTTAATTTTTCTCTGATAATAGTTCTCCATTTTCTATGGTCTATTAGTTGGAAAACAACAAAGAATGTGGGGGTTCCAAAATATTAGACAATCACTTGTGATGTCCTCATGTTTTCCACCATAAAGCAACTTCTGAACATGGTTTCTTTTCATAAAAAGTGTTTTTTTTTAATAAATCCTTTTCTAACCGTTTACTATAAACAACATTACTAAGCCATATATGCAAAGTTTGTTAATCTGATGGTGATCACTTTTAGTATAAATTTAATAAAAAATTCCATATTTAGTGCACCCACCTTATCCACCTTTAATTATCTTCTCTTTTCCCAGCTTTCTCTAATAATGGATTGTTTCTATATAAATTAAGTTTCAATGACCCATTCATGGTATACTACAAGTCCATTAATTAAGATTTTATTCGTGTAAATAAAAATCTTTGAAGTGTGATTTATTCATTTATAAAAAAAAATTAATTTAGATCATCCATCGAGTTTTTGGAGCGTCTTAACTTCAAGTGTAGTGTTTCTTAAAATAGAAGATTTTATATATGTTTCTGAAAATAAAGTTTGTCTATATTGTCACGCAATCACCGGCTTGAGAGTTGAGAACTTGAGACTAGACCTTATTAATCAGCCAGGTGTTCCTATTCATTATCTTTATGTTTTGTTTTTTTGGTGCAGCGGTTCCAACAAAACTGGAGGTGAGAAACACTGTATATTAGTCTAAGTCTCACATATATATATATATATATATATATGTTTGCCCATAAATTCATCATTGCCAGAACATGATGTTATTAACCTAGAAAGTTGGATGCAAAAAATAAATAAATAAACAAATAAATAACAGTCATGTGCAGTGGAATAGAAGGTTCAACTATTTGATCATCTGAGAAACCCCTAAATAAATAGATAAATAAATAAATAAATAAATAAAGTTTTTTGTTAAATGTGGTTGTTTATTTATGTGGTGATTTATACAAAAGATATTATACTAATCTTTCGACTCACCTTATCCAATATCTAATATCCAATATCCAGTACTGTGAGAATGAATTGATCCTTAGTCTTTCACTTGGCAAGATAGAGAAGAATTACCATCTTTCTAATGTCACGTTAGTAAACCTTAAACAATTCAAGTTAAACTATGGTGCCCTGGTATCTTTATTATCATTTATCAAGGGGGAGAACATTGAAGTCACTACTATGAATTTTATTCTTTTTCATATTTACTTTTAAGTTTTAAAAGAACAATATTAGTATATTTCACTGAGTTATCATCACTTATTATTAGATCTCATTATTGGTAAAAATGTTAACATGCATGAACGTCTTCCGAAGGGCGAAGGGCGAAGGGCAAAGGGCGAAAGCCGAAGGGTGAAGGGCGAAGGGCGAAAGGCGTTCATTTCATAGGAAGTGATCTGAAGTGGTGGAAGTGTCAGGGCGTTCACTTCGGGGGAAATGAAGAGAAGTGGGGGAAGTGGTCTGACTTTCCCCCACTTCTGGTGTTCACTTATCTTGAAGTGGTAGAAATGACACTTCCCCCATTTTCGTCTAAATTGGATTTTGAACTAAACCTACTTCAGCATTTTTTACTGAAGCAGAGGAAAGTGAGCCAATCTATAAAAATTCATTTCTCCTCACTTCCAAAGTTTTTTTTTGAATTCATAGAATGCCACCTAACTTTTAAATTCTCCAATTGTGTTCTTATTTTTAACAAATGAATACCTTAAGTATTAGAAATGATATAACTTCCCCCCATTTTAAGAAAGTGACACTTCTCACATTTCCCCATTTCAAATCACTTCCCCTGAAATGAACGCTTTGAAGTGAATGAAAGTACCATCCCAACCCCACTTCAGTAAAAAAAAAATTGTTTAAATGGGTTTAGTTCAAAATCCACTTCAGATGAAAGTGGAGAAGTGTCACTTCCTCCACTTAAAAACAAATGAACATTAAGTGAAGAAAGTTAGGTCACTTCTTCCCATTTTTTTCACTTCTCCCGATCAATTGGTGAAAAATAGTGGAAATGTAAATGAAATAAAAAATTTATTAATAAAAATAAAATAATTTTAAGTTAAAATTTATTCTTCAAATAGTAATAATTATTTGTTAATATTAATAGTCTTTAAAATAATTTGTAATAAAAATTGGTTTATAAAATATTATGAGTTGTTTGGTGGGGTAACGGTCCTCGTCCCCCAACCAAACATGGGGTACATATTTAGACTTTTGCTTTTTTTAACACTAATTTAGTTCATAATTATTTTAATATATTACCAAATTATTTTTACTAATAACATTATCGTTAATATGGTTCCACACTAATCACAAAAGAATTTGGACTATGATATTTGCCTGTTTGTAGGTCCATATCCCATGGAAACTTGCATGTCTTAATAGTTAGATGGTAGTTATGGAACAATTAACTATATATCCGGCCCCATTATTAAAAATAAATTAAAAACGGTGGAAAATATGAACTAATTAGTTAATGTTATAATGGACTAAAAATCTAAAATGCGTGAATGTATTAAATGAGAGAGATGGAGACAGAGAAATAGAATCACTTTATTTATTATAAGAACCTAAAGCATTTTTAATTTATAAGTCCCTTTCTTATATATATATATATACATACTGGATGAACTAATATGTTGACCCACATACGCCAAAGACCCTGATTGAGGGGGCATGACAAAGTATTTTAGAATTTGTGGCCACTTTATTTATTCGCGACATTATTTTCAAAAAATAATTTAATCATATGTGCGCATGAGGCTTTGAAGTGATGGAAAATAGTTTGAAAAAAGAGTTTATTTATTTATTATGATTGTGGCATTTATATATTTATATATATATATATATATTGGCATTGCTTCAAACTTAATTTTATCTATGTATTACCGATATTTATAATATAATAATTAAATTTACATAAAATAGAGTTATATATTGAATGATTAATATTTATCAACATCACCTCTAGATAAAAAAAAAGAAGGAAAACTTAATTTATATGATTATTTTGTTTTATACAAATACATTATTCAGTAATGGTCAACTATGGGAGACCTTCATTATTTGCACTTATATTGTAGCAAAGAACAGCTTGTTTTAACTATTTAATATTTAAATGAATCAAGGTTGTTAATTTGATTTTGTTTCACAAAACATTGAAAGTATTTCTTTAGTAAAAGACCACTTGCTAGAAGGCATTGAATATAATTATTATATTACAAACGTAGTAATTTTAGATTAATTCTATCGTAACGATAAAAAAATGAAAAGTAAATACAATCAATCAGTGTAAACCAAACTGTGCCAATGAAAAGATAATAATAATAATAATTATTATAATAATAATTTCATACATAAACATTAATTTTTAGACATCTAGACCACTAGACAGGAACCTTCTCAAGATCTTTTAATAACCAAATTCTCCTATATACTAATTATACAATGTATGTATTTAGATATGCCAATTTAAGGTTTGGAGGGTTGGTGTGCTTACCAACAAATAACCAACCAGTTAGGAAATTTTCACATCAAAAAACAAATCAAACTATTATTGACTCAATCTTATGTACACTTAACTCAAAATTTTTAATGTTTAAATACAACAATCAAATAAAAATTTTTCAATGAATAAAAAAACATGAAAACAATTTTACGGTGATTTTAATTTGCCCGGCTATAAAAAGATATTTCTAAACAAGATAATGTCAGAATAAAAAAAAATTCTATGGAGTTGATCACAGTTTCAGTTTATTAATATTATTAAACTGTTTTTTAAAATTAATATTTAATAATACTTAAATCATTATTTTGAATTTTTTATTTATATTTAAAAATCAGTAATTTCCTAAACTCTGGAATACCTAATGCATTAAAAACATTTAGAAGTCACTATAACAATAGTGAATCTGTAAGGTATTTAACTCTTGCCGAAATTCTAGGATTCGATTATTTATATATTTATTTTAATAAAATAAATAACTATAATTTATTAAGATCAAAATGACTACAATAACACAGAGTGAAGGAACCAATAGCCTTAAGATCAATTGATATCGGGTTCTTTTCTTAGGGTGTTCGTTTTGGGGAGGACCCTAGATTAAACCTCATGTCTTACGCAACAAAATGAGGGCACATGGGTCAGCGTTGAGCATTGCTCCTCACATGTGCACGTCCATAGGTTCTAGTGCTTGTCACCTTTCTCAAAAAAAAAAAATAATAATAATAATAATAATATGAAGAAACAAAAAATAAGTTATTACAAATAATATAAAGACAAAACAACTAGCACAACCAACTGGGCTCGATTGATATCGACATCTGCTGCGTAGAGGCTTTCATTTCGGGGAGGACCCGGGATCGAACTTTTTGTTCTACACAAGATGAGGGCACGTAAATCGGTGTTGAGCCTTGCTCTCCACACGTCTGCAGTCCCCGGGTTCAGTCATTTGTTGTCTTTCTCAAAAACAACTAGCACAAATAATAGAATCATGGAGAGAACAAAAACATCAACATGGAGTGGAAAAGAAACATAATCTTTATGTTTGTGATGATTTATCTATAGTATTGATAAATAATAAAAAAAAAATGTTTAGAAGACAAGCCCGGAAGACAAAGACAACTCAACATCATGTTGAACCTGCACACATTTGACGGCCAGATTCAGACGAAACAACAAAATCGGTCCACATTCATCTCACCAACATCGGTCTTGTTAGGTTCCTCCTTTTTCGTCTTCCTTCGCGCATGCTCTAAAGGTGTTTGATGATATGAGTCTGAGAAGGAGCACCGTCGAGGAGCTCATAGAGAGGGCTGGTGGTTGCTTGGTCATTGATGGTGGTCTTGCTACCCAGCTCGAGGCCTTTGGCGCCGACATCCTTGACCCGCTCTGGAGCGCGCGCTGCCTCATCTCTGACCCTGACCTTATCAAACAGGTCTTCTTTCTTCTTCTTTTCACCTTCATATTTTATCCAATCCAATTGTTTCTTTGGTTTAATTGCATTATACTTTTGGAATGATTTATGCGCTTGTTCAATGTTTTGTTATTTGCATTTGGTAGTATGCATGTTGTAGAGTTGGTATCTGAATTTTGTTGTTTTTAAGACTTGGATTCATCGTATTTGGCTGTATGCCATTTTTTTCGCTGCTAGTCTCCATACTTTATGAACTTTCTACAATGGGACTTGAACTTTGTAATTGATTGAAATGTATACCTTTGATCAGAATTTTCATCAAGTTGATGCTTTTTTATAGAGTTGGCACGCTATATGGAACCACTTGACAATCCACTTTATGGCCTTGTGAGGGTGAAACTATAATTTAGATTACGCACTTTTACACATTGTGTTTCCAAAATATTAATTTTGTTGGTTAGAGAAAAGTTAAAGATGACTTCACTCATAGATAAGGGCGACATGGATTGTCATTTGGTCTCATGTGGCATGTCAATTAAGCAAGAAACGCACCAGCTGATGGGTGTACATTGTGTTAAATTGGGAAATCTAGGTTCAACTGGTAAAATTTAAAATTTAGGAGTAAGACTTAAGTACAAGATTCATATTGTAATTTACCCATTCTTTGAGAAATACTGATACCCATGGAAATTATTGACCGAAATATACTTGTTTTCAATGAATTCATTTGTATGTCAAGAAAAAGCGACCGGTATGGCGTCATATCATTGCTTATCCTCAATGGAAAAATGTGTCCTTTTATGACTGAATGTACATCCCATGTCTGAATTAACATTTTTTTTATTATAATTTTGGCCCTTGCATTATTTATTTATTTATCTACTTAATCTTTTGAAGTGATTAGTATATCCCGCTTTTTGTTTAAAAAAAAAAAATTATTAGTATACTAAATTAACTTTTGCAAATGTAGGTTCATCTACAGTATCTTGAGGCCGGCGCCGATATATTAATAACTTCTTCCTATCAGGTCTGCTTGTTCTTAATGCAAAACCTTGTATGCATCAGGCATTGAAGCGTTGCTGTCTTGGCTATATTAAAGAATTCTGTGCTTCTACTCTAACAGAGGTTTTATTTGGCAGCAATAAACATAATAATAGAAACAATTAAAACACATGCCTCAAATGCCAATTTGTGAGATGAATCTATTTTCCTTGTCCAATGAATTTTCTTGGGCTTTTATTTTTCACCATTTGTTAAAAGTGAAACATCATTCAAGTGAATTTAACAAAGAAATCTTATTACCATCTTTCTGGTCAGTCTATCAGAAGCTAGTGTCTCTTTTCATGTTACGTTGTGATTTGTCTTATTTTGCAGGCGACCATTCCTGGATTTTTAGCCAAAGGTCTTTCTATTGAAGAAAGTGAGCTTTTACTTCAGAGAAGTGTAAAATTAGCCCAAGAGGCCCGAGATAATTTCTGGAATGTTGTGCGAGGGAATTCCATGATTACAGATAGCTGTCCACTGGTTGCAGCTTCAATTGGAAGTTATGGAGCTTATCTTGCAGATGGGTCTGAATATAGGTACTGCCTCATTATTTGTCTGACATAGTAATTATGATAAACATTGAATGCATCACAGGACTTCTTTTGTCATGAATTTAGCTAAAAGGTTGTTTTAACTTTCAATCAGTACCTTCCCTGCAGTGGTTGATTTACACGAAGAGAATTCTTGATAGACATTCTGATATTGTTTTCATTGCTTTTTTAAACCTATGGATTTTTTTCTTTCTGAAAATTTGTTCATTTTACATAAACTTTATTTCATAGTGGTATTTATGGGGATGTGAATCTGGAGAAACTGAAAGACTTTCATCGACGTCGGGTGCAAGTTCTGGTAGATGCTGATCCGGATATACTTGCCTTTGAGACCATTCCCAATAAGCTTGAAGCCAAGGTTTGTCCTTGTTGCCAGTTAAACATGTTTTTTATCTCGTGGTTGGAAATGTTATAGTTATATGCATGATTGAGATATTTATTTCTATTGACAAAAGGCTAAATAAACATGTAGCCTGAGTCACTCTATAATTGAACTTTATAACGAGTAATTTATTTTTTCCGTAAAAGTATTAAAGGTAAATAAAAATAATATCCATAATGCGGAAACTTTTTGCGCAGAACTTTAAGCATTTGTGATTTAATTTTCTTTTCCTTTTATTTTAGCATCCTTCTGTGGCATCTGTTATGTTTGGACTTCAATTTTATTTCTTGGTGTTGTATCTGATTCATTATAAGCATCTGGCATATTTTGGAAAGAATAATGATGCTGTATAATGTTGTGTTTTATTGCAGAAGCATTTCTCCATTGATTTGCTATTAGTAAAAATTCTGTTGCTTCATATATCTTTCACCAATTTTATAAGAGAACAATTTTCAGGCCATAGCAGAGCTACTGGATGAAGAAAATATCCAAATTCCTTCTTGGATTTGCTTTAGCTCTGTTGACGGTGAGCGTGCACCTTCTGGAGAGAGCTTCAAAGATTGCCTTGACATATTAAATAAGAGTGAGAAAGTCAGCATTGTTGGAATAAATTGTTCTTCACCTTTCTTCATAGAGAGACTCATCATTGAATTTAAGAAAGTATGGAGGACTTGCTGAAACTTTATAATTATGCATAATTTGATACTCTGCTTGTGACCTTGCCTTTAATTTTCTTCTTAACACAATGGTTTTTTTTTTCTTAAATTTTTACAGCTAACAAGGAAACCAATAGCTGTTTATCCAAACAGTGGTGAAGTATGGGATGGTAGAGCTAAGAGATGGCTGGCAAGTAATACTTATCTTGGATTACTTTTTTTAGTTTATGAATCATGCCTGTTGCTTCAATGCATGGCATTTCATTTGCACAATCACGAGGCTTATGAAGATCTGTCACTATGCTATTGGTTAGTTTAAGAAAAGATTATTTACCTTATTATTATTATTGATTGATTTGGATTGTTAAACATATATCTTGGTATATACCGATGGATACACCATATTTAAATAGGAATGCAAGACAATGCCAATAAGTCTGATTTAGGATAGGAATTGTGCTTGTAACCGAAGGGATTCATGTTAAATTGTTAATATGTTTCTTTGTATATTTGTAGTATATTGGAAACCTAGTTCTCCATATTAAAACCATTGAGTGCCATATACATTGAGGACCATATTTTACTCTCTGTTATTCTCAGTTACAACAAATACATTACCGGGTGCATTGGTTTTTTCCTATTTGCTAACAAAATTCCTTTGTTTATTGATTTATTTATGTATTTATTTTGTGATAATGGACAGCCATCTGAATGCTTGGGGCATGAGAAGTTTGAGGATCTTGCAAAGAAATGGAAAGAAGCTGGTGCTAGGCTAATAGGAGGGTGTTGCCGAACCAACCCTGCAACCATCCAAGCAATATCCAGTGTATTGAAACCCAGAACATGAAGCATGTTAAAGGAGATTGTTTACTTAGTTTAGTACTAATGTTGTCTTGCTTTTTGTTGTTTCTACGTGGTTGGTAGATGACTACTACCCATTTTTATGGGCTTTGATACTTCTTCCAATGCTCTTTGTTGTTGTCCTCGGCCCATTGCTGCTTCTTATTATTTATTGTTGTTTTTGTAACTTTTGTTGATTTAATTTCCAAGCTTTGCTGCAAAATTTAGACACTATAATTCCTATGTAGTCAAAACCAAGTTGAACTGGGCAGTTAGACTGGGTTGAATCGGACCTAGGTATATAGACGGTCCAATTTCATCCAAAAAAAACCAACCCAGCTAAAAACCGGTGTTAAATAGTATAAACTGGACGGTTGAACAGTGAATTGGATGAACCAGTTCACATGGTTGAACCACCTATTTTTATATATTTTTTTAATTAAAATTAAAAGCAAAAATTAAAAACCAAAAGGTAAAACCTATTTTGTGTGAATTTTAATTTCAAAATTGAAATCATTTTATAAGGTTTATTTGATTTAATATTTATTAATTTAATTTATGTTTTATAAATATTTTATTTTAAATATGAGATAAACGTTGTGAGATTTGTTATCGGTCCGGTTCACTGCAAATAAAAATAGGTTGCAACTCAAATTCAAAGATACCATATAAAAGTAAATGCGTAAATCCCAATTCCCAAATTAACAATTTAATTTAAAAGCAGAATATTTAATATTAAAAAAAGAAATATGTATATATATATATATATATATTAATGGCAAAACCCTACGCGGAACCAAACCGACTCTTTTTATTTATTTATTTATTTTTCTTCTCCTTCCAAAATCTCCAAACCCTAATGAAATCTCCAAGCCCATCGGAAAAGGAAGAAACCTTCGCCGACATCGATGATTCCGAGGTTAAAGTCTACCTCAACAACAAGACTCGAACCCGGCTAAAGACTCTAATTTGGGAATCAATGAACAGTGACTACCTTGAGGAACAAGCCACTAAGAAAGCGGTGGTGCCTTCCCGGAGATCACGTGCAGAAGAAAAGCTTCACAAGGATCGGAAGCGGAAGCCGGTGAAGGACCGGCACGCCGCCGGAGAGAAAACCAAGAAGCCGCGCAGTTCTGCAGTCAATTACGATGCGCTCAAATCCTTGATCCCTGATTTTGATCGGGGAGATGAGGAACAACAGTATCAGGATCGGAGCGAATGGAATAATGCTGGTGCTGCCGGTGCTAATGGTGATGATCGTAGTAGTAAGAGTGATGAGATGAATGCTTTCTTCAATGGTGGTTATGCTGGAGATGAGTATGAACAGGATTATCGATTTGGGGATGAAGATGACTATTTTTAGTCTTTTTTTTTTAAATAAAAAAAAATTAAAAAGAAAAAAGTGTTATGTTAATGTGTCTTTGTCTGTAATTTTCTTTTTGGTGTAATTTTGTCCTTTTAATATTAAGAGCTTTACAAAAAATAAATAAATTTCTCCTAGTGGGGTGGATTTTCACTAGACAGAAATTTGAAATTATTTAGTTAATTAAGCAACTTAAATGTTTGTCTGTTTTTTTTATTAGACCAAGATTAATGATTTTTTTTTTAAAAAAAAAAGTAAATTACCTGCATTGAAATGACAAGAAAGTACAAAATAGATGAAACATGGAAAAACAAAAGACCACAGAGAACAATAACAAGAGACCAAGACCAATAATTATTAATAATTAATTTAGAGAAGTTAAGATGAGCTCAAAGCCTCAAATAATATATAATTTAATATGAATTAAAGGTAAAGTTCATCTATTAGGGCCTAAAATAATCATCATATGAAATTCTAAGGCTGTTGAGAATCAACAACATTTGGACCCCATGCCATGTGTTGAGTATTAACTAATACCTTTCTCTCCCTCAGCATGCTTCCTTTTTCACTGCAAACGTACAACAGAATTCTATCCTTATTCACAAAGCAAAGTCAGCCAAAATGAAACACTTAAATTTATATAATTAATAATTCTTTTGATCATGAATATATACCGACTTTAATATAGTGGTTTATCCACCTTTTCAAAAAAAAAATATATATATATATATATATACCGACAGCTGATGAAAGGTTTCAGATACTTATCTCTACCCAAGGGGTTTAGCAACTTAATTTTGCCTCAGAAGCCTCTTCTTGCATTAAACCCTATAAAACCAAGAACCATTACTCCTTATCTTCGCCTCATGCATTTCCTCTCTTAGATAAATAAACAAGTATATATATATATATATATATATGGCCTTCAAGGATTTTCTTTCTTTCATATGTTGTCCATTTAGAATGTGTTTAGATATAACCAAGTGTTGTTGCTCTATATGTGAAAACACAAACAAAGTTTGTACCAAATTGTCTACTTGTTCTTGCAACTTATGTACAAACACAACCATATGTTGTTCAAATGTTTGTGAAAAAACCGGCAAATGTAGCGGCAAACTCTGCGAAACCACCTGCTCATGTTGTGCTGATTGTTGCACAAAGTTGTACTCACTTTGTTGCAGTGCAGATGTATGGATGCAAATATTCTCTTGTTGTAACTGCTGTTGCCCAAACGATACTGGGGATGGGGATCAAAGCTCAGGTGCCATGGCAGTGATATTAGCAACACACTTCCCACCAATTGGAGTCTTCACTAAATATAAATTTGGGGTACGTAGTTTACTTAATCTTCTAGCTCTTCTATATATATATATAATTACAATGCAAATGAAAAAAATTTCTCCTTAATTTGTTGTTGCAGATAGAGTTCTGGATCTGTTTATTGTTGACAACCATTGGCTACTTGCCAGGAATGTTTTATGCTATCTATATCTTATCCTGAGAAGTGGTGCCAAGGTATATATTTGTGCTCAGTTGGGTTTATATATTATTATAAGTTACTTTTGATATCTGATTTTTTTTCATTAAAATATTTTTTATTGGCAGCAAAACAGTGGATATTTGATTGTGCATGCTTGATCAGAATAACAGTTGTTGTCAGTGTGGTTAATTATTTTGTTCAACTTCATTCATTTTCGGGAAATAAGAAATCTATGTATTTCTATATATCGTTTAATTATAACTGGTCATCTGTTTTCGGTTTGTCGTTTTTCACCTTTTAATTAGTTGTGACAATGCATGGTGCAATTTGTATAGTTTAATTAACCACAAAACTTAATTTAATTATGATGTGTTTCATATATAAATGAAAGGTAATTAATGGAATTCGGAAAATTGATTTTTTATTTTTCAAATTAAAATAATTAAAATTCTAACAACGTAACTAATGGAATTATTCAGTGGCAAACATTAACATCATAGTTGATAATTATATTATGCTTTAAGATTCAGTTAAAACTTTATCAAAACTATAATTAATTATATCAGCCTAAATATACAGGACAGTAATTTTAATCCTCAAACTCAAAATTGGTATTTGGACATCACTCACAAAAAGTTTTAAATAAGAAAATCAACAAAAAAAAAAAAAATGTCAGATATGCATAGGTGATTAATAGCTAGTAACTCATAGATTAAATAAATCACCTTTTTTTTTTTCATTTTCTTGTTTGACTAGCCTATAATTTTGATGGCATTTTAGTGACTAGTGGAAGTTGATGTGATGTAGATTGAAATATTCTAAATTAATTTTTTTTAAAGGAGGATTAACCACTTAAATTAAAGAAGAAAATCCTGAAACAAGAGACGAACCACAAGACACAAGAACATGACATACCACTAGATGTGGTACAAACCAGAACAACAAACCAAAATAAACAGGGTCAGATGACCCAAACAACAAAGAGAATCCAAAACAAGAAACAGAGTCTAAAGACAGACATTAGATCAGGTCCAAAAACACTAGCCCGTGTGCTGCTCACTAGCCTCCTCAGCAGTCAAGACCTCGTTGGTCTCCTCCGCACGCTGATCAAGGAACTTCAGACTGTGCCTGATAGCAAGGGCGTAGTCTTCAAACTTTCCTCTAGCTCCCTCAACAATCACTGTAAACCAGGAAAAGATCATCCGATCACATTTCATAATAATATCAGCAGCATGCACAACATTAGCATTAAAGATGCGATCATTTCGAGCAAGCCAAATATTCCAAATAAGAGCTTTCATAATCCAAACCCCCACATCCTGGATCCACGTCTGTAAACGAGATCTCCAAGAAACCCAAATTAAGTAGCTCAATAGTATCGGAGGTTCCGGCAAATGTAACAATCTAACAAAATATTTCCACACGTGTTTAGCAAAGGAGCAATGGAGGAACAAATGATCCACTAATTCAATCCCCGCGTGGCAAAAAACACATGTGGCAGTTGGCAGCTTATTAAAACATTGCTTTTCCAGATTTTCAAGAGTAAGAATTTTGTTCTTCCAAGTTAACCAATTGAAGAGGTTAACTTTCCGCGGGTAATTGTTGCGCCATAACCAACTGGAAATTGGACATTGTAGGCCCCCCTCATTCAGGAAATTATAGAAGGATTTCACCGAGAAAACCTCATTCGCCATGTGAGTCCACCATTTCGTATCTTTGAGCATTCCCCAATTTGCGGAAAAACATTCCCAGAAAGAACTCAACTCAACGTTGCCCAAAAAAGGAGAATTATCAAACAAAAAAACCAAGTCCTTGATAGTGCCATTTTGAAAGGATGATTCCCTGAAAACCTTTGGCCACAAGAGCATTGGTGCTCGGCTATTGAGCCACCAATCTTTCCAGAAGAGGGACTCAGTACCATCATTAATGCCTTGCGTTATGCAACTCCTCAGTACCGGTAGACAGATAGACACCCCTTTCTAGAAGAACGAAATCCTCCCCACATGCCTAGGAAATAAGTTTCAATTGGAGATGTTATAGGTAAATCTGATCACAGTCGCACCACAACATTGAGGGCCCGTTGAGAATTTCCACCACCACTACCCCAGCAGAGCCTTATTAAAGACTTTTAAGTCAAGAATACCCCACCCACCTTACTCACGAAAGTGACCCAGATTCTTCCAACCCACTAACCTAAAATTTTTCTGGAGATCAGGACCGGACCAAAGGAAGTCACGCCTATAACTTCTACAACATAATTAATTTTTTATTTTAAAACAAACCCATTGTTAATAATAAAAAACGCAAAGAATGACTACTCTTTAATAAAGTTGCTGGCATTTTTTAACAACTAATTAAAATATCGAATATTCAAATTTTATTTATAATTTGTTCATATTTTTATATAAAAAAATACAAAAAAATAATTCTGATGAACAATGAGCATGCGAGTTTGTGACCACACATTGATTTAAATGATTATTAAATATATAATTAAATATATAATAATATTTTAACAACAAATTTGATAACACATTGGTGTAGTGGATTGCCACTAATATTAAAAATTAGATGCTCAATCATTAAAAAAATTACAACAACAATAACAACAACAACAACAATAATAATAATAATAATAATTAGAATTAAATCAAAGTCTAATAGAGCTACCAAGTGGCAATAATCACCCACACTATCAAGGTGATTTCAGATTAAATCAATCAATTATACTATTTAAAACTAAAAAAAACTATTCCAAACTTTTGAAGAATTTAAATAAACACAAACCATTAGTTGAGCAGAATTTCAATAGGGCTGGCCGGCCGGAAAATCTTAGAAGAACTGTGTTCAATAAGATTTTTTATATGAATATTAATGTTTATAATATTTTGTTTGTACAAAGCTAATATGTAATGGGCATGTACTTGAGTGGTTTGTTGGAATTAGATAGTAGGAACCCATCATGGTTCAAATCCAATGTTAAGTTTTTAATAACTTTAATAACTAAAAACAAGTTTTTTTTTAAAAAAAATTATGAAAATTATAAAAACAAAAACAATGTTTTAAACTTTATAATTTTTTTTAATAATTAAGAAAAAACTAAATTGATAATGTGGCATGACAAATGTAAAAAATTTTAGTAATGAAATTTTTTTCTTATTTAAATTTTTTTAAAATTTTAAGTTTTAATAAAATTTGAGAAATTGTTCAAAACATCCATCACAATGATAGTAGTTGACATTAACCCCCCTCACCGATGAGTTTTGGTTTTGCTACTGACCGTGGTTGGACTGAAGAGAGATCATGGTTGGGCTAAAAACGCCAGAAAATTAAAAGTTGACGAATATGAGAATGTTGACTTTTATTTAAGCCCGGGCTGAACTAAATTCCTAGGTCAGCCACTAATAGGGCTCACTATAAGCTTTTTTAACTGTCACATACTGAGCATATCCTTTTAATTTTTCTTTTAATTATCACCAAGTAAATTAATCAATCACCCCATTTAAAAACAAAACACTATTCCAAACTTTTAATTAATTTATATGAACACTAACCATGCTTTTTAATGGAAGATAAACAATTGTTTGGCAGAAATTGAACATAGTTGACTGGAATCTTTGAAGTGCCACAATCTGAATTCATCCTTTTCTTTCTCTTTCTTTTTATTATCATCCACTAATTACATGATGTTTATTTTATTTCAGTTTATTTTTTATAAACTACGAAAGTTAGATGATGTTTTTAAGTCCACACACGTACTGCTCAATTATTATGGTGGTGACATGATTTTTTTATTTTTTTTTTTAATTTTGGTCTCATACAATTATCACATAACATTGCTTATGTGGTTTATCCACCTTAAAAACAGAACATTGCTTTTTTTCTGTGACTTTTGTTTAAAGTTTTTTTTTTGCAACTTTTATATTTTTCATAATCCTTCAACAATTTATTAGTGATAAATTATAAAGCTTAAAAAAAAAAAAGGTTCACACCTAAAACGTGCATATATATTAGGCCGATCTTATTCAAGAATTTTGTAAGATATATATGACCTCAAAATATCATATCGGGTTCGAGTTGCAAGCCTGAACTCATACTAGAGACTCATTGCTACCATGTTATAACATAGATAATTTAAATTTAAGATAATAAAAAATTCTTGCCATAACCTTATCCAACTGGGGTATTGCAATGATGTATAAGCTAGTTGGCTTGTTATATATTTTTCACCCAAAGTTACTATAATGAATCATTGAATTCAAGAGCACAAGTTATCGTCCTTCGAAAGCTCATGTTGTATTGTTGTCACCTCAATCCCATATTCGGTCTTATCACGAATTCGATTAAATCTATGGTTTAACTTATTCAATCCAAAATTAATTAAATTTTAACTAGGTACAACTGTGTATAATTAATTTCAACATCATATCTATTCTTTGTCGTTATCCATTAGAGTTTTAGAAATGGTAAGCTTCTCCTATTAGAAAAGAGTTAGTACATGACTCTTTCTTGCATAAATAGGATAAGTTTATATATATATTTTTATAATTACACATAATATAACCTCACCAATGATTTTTTTTCCATGTGTTAGCAAACCTTAATCTGGGAAGACAATTTTGTTCTCTTCTCTTTTATTTTCAAAGTTTTATGACTTGACTGCAATGAAATAATATTAAATCAGATTATTTATTCTATCTTTTTAAAGTCATATTGTTTTTTAAAAAACACAGATAAATCATGGATTCAAACCTTAAACTTTTGACATGTTATTTTTTTAAAAAAAGATCTAATCTAAATTAATTGATTTTTAAAATATATACAAAAATTTCTCTTGTCCCTACTTTTTTTTTTACTATAATAGATACATTATTATAAAAATTGAATTTGTGGTATCCAGCCGATTCCAACGTATAAAAAAACCAATATCAATGATTTATAATAAAAAAAAATCTACAAAATCTTTTCTAGATTTTATTTAATCAATTAACTATTTGATATACATTTGCATGACCCAAAAAAAAATCAACATAGTTATCAATTAACTATGTGATCTTAATAATAGTTTCAACATAATTTTCAAAAAATTAAATAAAAAAATAAAATAGTGATATTTAAAGAAACACAGTGTTGTATATGGCTCATATAGTAGTGTCTAATTTTTCTTATAATAGAATTGATAGTTGCTCTGCTTCCAAGAACGTAGACATACTCTGCCGAATTTCGTTAATGTCTTTTTTGTGTGATTGCTTATTTTTTTTTAAGATCGTTGTTCTATTTTTCAATACACAATATAAATAAATAAAAAATAAAGCAATTGACAATTCCTAGCAAGAGCTAATTAACCATTGAATGTGGATAAGTTCATGACAACGAATTAAATAATTAAAAAATGAAACACATTGGTGTTCCACGTGTGGGAACCTCATTTGACCCAAATGTCACAAAAACAAAAGCACACGGTTGAACCATTACTAGATTCCTTCACAGACGTTCAAAGGAAGGCGCCGTCAAGCAATCGAAAACAAGTAGAACATTTTCCCACTAATTGCGCACAATTCACTCTGATGCTTTCTTTATTTGACTTTTTTGTGGTATAAATAAATGACACCATTTGAGAAATGAGAACCAAAGTTCACAAGTTAATTACTTAGTTTGGAATCAAGATGAAGAACAGCATGGAGAGAAGCAAGCAAAGAATTAGAGGGGGAGAAGAGTTTCCATTAATACATAGCCAAGTTAGGAAGATCAAGGAGGAGGAGGAGGAGAAGGTTGAAGACCATTCACCGCCGGCCAGGTTGGTTGAGACGATGCCTGTGTTTCGGGAACTCTCACGGCAGCTCTCTCGGTCTCCGCTCGGCCGCGCCGGAGTTGCAATCTCTGTAGTAGAGTAGGGAAGAGATGGGCATGTCTTTTGCTCTGTTTTGTTTCCTTGATGAGGGTTTAGCTTGGTTATTAATTATAGATAGTTGATGGTTCTACTACTCAAAACTAGGATTGAAATGTTTTGTTGTTTGTTTATTATTTTGGTTAAAATATATGGTTGGGTCAAAGCCACCTGATTCGGCTGGTGAGCGACATAAACCTGAGTCTATTAGAGAGAGGAAGAACAGAGTGAATTCAAAGTCTATGTATGAGTATTACCTCTGTGGATGCATACCTCAATAACTCAAGATGATGGTGTATAACTCTACATATATACTGTTTGAACTAACCAAAATTTATCTCAGATGTTGCCGTCTTTCCCCATTCTCTTCTTCTTGTTATTATTATTATTTTTTATTCTTTTGATGTCGTTTTGTTTCAGTTTTTGTTTTGCTTATCTATACCACATCTAATGGAATTTGTTATTTTTACCTTTGTTTCCTCTTTCTCTTTGTACCTTTTCTTTTCCAATTAACATAGTTTTTTTTTTTATATAAGTTTGTTTTTAGGTGGCCAGCCCACATCCCTTTACCTAAGGTTTGATGGGGCCGGAACAACTTAGAGAAAAAAACACTAAAAATTAAAAAAAATATATAAAATGGATAAACAATAAATATATTACAGAAAAATGACAACATACACATTTGAATGATATCTATAAAAAATAAAGTACATATAAAACAGAAACAATACCACTAACTATAGTATTTAGATAAAAACAGACGCAAAATCAAAGTTAAAAAAAGATAAAATAAAAGTTGATAAAAATAGGCATTCCGCTTAATAAAAGAGGGTAAAATTTGAATTTTTGTATTTTCAATGTAGTATTCAACACTTGGAGAGTTGGGTTTTTGGTGCTTGGATTTGCTTCATGTGAAAAACGTTAGTAACAGAGGCTGAACAATCACATTTTTTTATTTGGGATAAAAATATTCTCAATCCTTTTGGATTTACAAGACTCAAAAACTCCTACAAATTAAAGGCCTCATCCACACCTGACAAAACTCAACTTATTCAATCACCACTTAAACTTAAATCTTAATAAAAAAGAACCAAGAGAGAGAATGTGAGGGTGTTTTTAATTCTTGCTTTTAGTGAAGTGTTGCTATATTGGTTAATTAATTGGTTAATTAATTTGCACTATAACCAAACAAGTCGCCAAAATATCTTAAACACACACACACATATATATAATGGACAACAAGCCTAGCCCTAGTTCCCATCATAAAATTTATTGTGATTGAGGCTTAACAAGATGGAATGTAACAGGCTTCACATGGAGGAAGTGGGAGCAGTACTGTAAATACAAAATGATGGGTTATTTGACAAGAAAACAAGGTTCCACGCATGCATGCATGTATTAAGATCCAGAGCATTCTCCATTGATTATTTCAGCCTAATGAGTGAGGAACAGTGATGTGAAATTGGGCCATAGTCTTGTGCAGACATGATCAAGCTCGCTGCCAAACAGGACTGATGGCTCATACTCTTTCCAATTGTCCATGCAAGTGGCATTGTTCAATTAGCTATCTTCCAAATTTAAACTTTAATTTGATTGTGACATTAACTAGTGAATTTAAATGAATTTTTTTAAAATTTTTAAATTAAACTAAATTAATTTGATTCAATATTTAATCGCTGATCAACTTGAACCATCTGATAGTGAGTGGTAGTTGTCCCCCAATTCCCAAAGCAACCAGAGGAGAATGGTCATATTTGGCTATCATTAACTAGAGTTTTTAATTTTTTTAGTTTTCCTGCTCTTTATTTTAATAGTTGGGATACTATATCACCTTATTGTTGAATCCCAGTTTGCTACTATTTTACTGTCTTTGTTGCTTTTAATTTCCATGTGTCTTGCTTGCCTTTTTATTATTTTAATAAAGTTTTTATTTTATTTTATTATTATTATTATTATTATTATTTTAACAAATGAGACAAGTATATTATATATATATCCAATCAAAGATGTGCTCACATAGGCGAAGACAATATGGTCATATATATTCATCCAATCAAAAAAAATTGGATTGGATTGTAAATTCACTCTTACAATTGAGTATTCTTGGCACCATTCCAGTCAATGTGCTTTAAAACAAGTAATAAAATTTTTGTAAATTAAATCTTACACGGTGGGACCATTATAGATGGACCAAATTCTTTTATAGTAATCAATAATAAGATAAAAATAAAAATAAAAATAAAATATTAATAATATTACGATTTATCTATTATAATAATAATAATAATAATAATAATATGAAGCTAACAAAATTAATGTATAAAATATCTGATTGGTTGAAGATACAGGAATGAGTGGAGAAAATTGCTATATAAAGTAACAAATAAATCACCAAAGAAAAAATTCAAAAAAGTAAAAAAACAAATTTAAAAAAAAACCAATGATTTTAAATTAACATGGTAAATAATGAATAAATAATTTAAATAAAAAATATATCTCGTAAAGTTTTGTTGTTAATATTTAGCCTGCAGAGATATTGATTCATGTTTAACAAACTTAAAAAATAGCATTGATCATCATTTAAATAAAATTTTTGTTTCTTTGAATCTTCTCTTTTAATAAATTTTGAGAAGTATATATATTGACAAAATGAATAAACCATTGTGAGTTAGATAGCCGATACTGGAGTATGAGACTTAGTCTCTCAAAACTCACATAATAAGCTGAACGGGCGACATACCTACTACTCGGTCTTGTCGAAGGGATCGTGCAAGTATAGGCACGGAGTTAATTTCTTAACATATACCATACACCCTCACCTGATGGAGGCACATAATTCATTTCTCATATGCGTTTTTGAGAGTTTAATATTGGGTCTATTCCTATACACTAGGGATCTTTATCACTTGTATCTAGAGGTTTTTGACCTTGATATATATACATAAATCCTTTGTCTTTGTGCACTCCCCCAATTTTCTTTAAATGAAAGAGTGTTTGTCATCTATCTTTTATTTTTTTAAAAAAAATACATTTGTTATATAATTTGAGTTAGGTGATAATAATTTGTGTAATTGTGTTCCAAAATTCAAACATTATTATCATTGATGTTATTGCCCATTAGATCCGCCTTAAATTGAGAACTTCCACTGAATGCACGCCGCACTTGACGATCGCCGGTGTCTGAATGGGGAGCCGCCATGGTTTCCCGCGCATGCGTTTCCATTATCCATTAATGAAAATAATAAAAAATTATTATTAAATCCAGAGACATCACTATCCTTGACTCCTCTCAATCCATATACCCTGCAGGGGCGTGGACCCTTCCATATATATCAATCTGGTTATTTGCGTGCATATAAATCAATCATGTTTCCACTTGAGAAGAAATAGAGAAATATCTCAAATTTTATTTAAAAAAAAAAACAAAAATAAATAAATAAATAATAAAAAGGACCCAATGTTCATGGGAAGCAGTTCCATGAAGCACGCCGCAGTTGAAGGCAGCCCGGTTTCCTCAATGGGAAGCTGGCGTGTCTTTCCCCACTTAACACTCGCCCACGCCACGCACGCACACAAACTCACACTCTCTTTATCACTGTCAATAATCCACAACCACGGGACCCACTCCTCAACAATAATCATCATTTTCTGGGTTTCATATATATATATATTGTTTTATTTGTATTGGTTTTTGGAAAACCCAGAAATGTTTTTTTTATAAGTTAAGCATTTCTGGATTCCAAAAATGTTGTTTGTATTGACTTTTTTGAAAAAACTGAAAAAAAAAAACTGAAAAATATTTTTTTTTCAAAAACTCGTAATGACCAGCTTATAAAAAAAAAAAAACTGTTTTTAGCTTAATTTTACAACTTCTGCTTTTACATAAAAGCTAATCCAAATCGAAAATACAAAAAGTGCTTAACATACTCTGGAGAAGCACTTCAACTAAATTAAAAAAAAAAACACTTTTTTGATAAGCTAATTCAAACAAGTCATATATATATATATATATATATTGTTTACTATGGAAGCATAATATTTATCTTTTAAAAATTTAAAAGATTAATCACATTCAGAATGGCAATCTCGATATTTCCATCAATGAATGGTGGCAAACCCGTGATTCCACATCACACCCTCAATCCACTCAACCCTCAACATCTCCTCTATATAAACCTCACCTTCATCTTCTCCTCGGTTATCACGAGCCATCATCATCCCCAAAACCAAATCCTAATCCAAAGGCAATGGCCCCAAAATCCCCCGCCATTGGCCCCCTCCTCCTCCTCCTCCTCCTCCTCCTCGTTGCCTCGATCTCAACACTAACCCTCGTCTCCGGCTCCGACGACGACTCCCTGGCCTTCATCAAAAAGAGCTGCGATTCAACCCTTTACCCCGATCTCTGCTTCTCCTCCCTCTCTCGTTACGCCGCCTCCGTCCACTCCGACCCCATCCGCCTCGCCTGGCTCGCCACCAACGTCACTATCGGCCGCTTGCGCTACATCTCTTCCCACATCTCCTCCGTCCGGCGCACGGCTGTGGTCGGAGAGGGCGGTCGGGAGGCGGCGGCCCTGAAAGACTGCGCCGAGACCATGGGCGACGCCGTTGATCTCGCACGGAGCTCGGCGTCGGAGATCGGGAAGCTGACGGCGCCGTCGACTGTGGGAACGGAGATTGCCTGGCGCGTGTCGAACGCACAGACGTGGATGAGCGCCGTGATGACGAATGAGGACACGTGTACGGATGGATTTGCGGCTGTGCCTGGGCAGTTGAAGACCGACATATGTGGGCGGATCCGGTGGGCCCACAAGTTTACCAGTAATGCCCTTGCTCTTTTGAATAAGCTCGTTTCTAACCGTTGATTTCAGCTTCTTCGCCTCGTCGCTTTACAGCCGTTGGATTGTACATTTATTAGTTATAATTATCGTCTTTTGATAATTACTTATATAAAGTAATTGTTGCTTGAGAGTTTGCCAGTCTCAGTACTGTGTCTGTTATTTGCTTTTGTTAGAGTGGAAATTGTGAATATAAAATACTAGTTTTTTTTTTAAAAAATTATTTTCTTTTCATAGAAATCTAGTACAGTGAAAATCTGTTATTTTGCATTTAAATTTTTTATCATTTGTTATTAATAATTTAATAATATACTAATGCAATAGAGTATCTGTATGGATAAAATAAAAATAATTATTTTTTTTAATAATATAATTCTAAAATAAGTACATAGTCTTTAAGTTGAGTCTCATTTTGATGAGACACTGCACTCTGGAAAGAAAGAAAGATAATGAGTTTTGTGTCTGTGAAAGTGTGTGACTGAAAATAGAACACATCTCTCTTCAACAACTAATTGGGCATGCATTCAATTATTTGGTATGATCTGCCCTTCTGTGAATATAAATAGGTACCATTGACAAATACTGCTGTGAAGAGAGACTTGTCCTTTTGTGCGTATGCTTGCTCACGTGAAGACATCCATCAAAAATGTTTATATTGCCTTATAGCTAAATATCTTTCATATCTTTGTTGAAGGTTCTAAAAGTATTTAAGTTAAAAGATAATAAAACCATGAAATTTTAGTTCCTCTTAAAATAAACATATATAAACAATTGGCTAGAATTATATTACAATTTATCTTCATCCTAAAAAAGCAGTATGTTAATTTATTTTTTTCACTTAAACACTAACCAATAAAACAAATGTATGTTGTTGCTTGGCTTTGAAATTATGTAATTATTGTTTATTAAAAAATATTAATATTATTGAATATAGGTAATTATCCCTGCAACAACAACAGATTTGTATTTTATTCCATTCTCACGCGTAAAGTCAAAGGTTTGAATCAATGTGAGCACTAACATTTAATTTGGTTACACCGATGAGACTGTTGGGATTTTTCATTCATTGACATGGATGTTGGACTCCACATTATCTTCACCCATAGAGGTTGCTACTTCAGCAATTTCTCCACATGTGCACTTCTCCTCCATGCTAGTTGTCACATCAACCTCTTCATCCTCCTCACTCTTTTTTTTCATCATCTTCTTCTTTTTTTCTTCCCCACAGTTGGTAATCTAAGAAAATTAAAAAGGTGACATTCAGTCTCCGACCAGCCTAAGGTCGCCTTCAGCAGGCAAACGGTGGGGCCTCCACACCGGAAGGTGCAGGTGTTTCACCAAACAAGGCTCAACCGGTGTTTCACATTCCTAGGAAGCTTCACATTACTGCACTAATTTTTGTGGAACTAGCTAGGGTAGCTCATTTGTGCCTATCTTTCATGTATTGCAAATTTTTTTTAAAAAAAAAAACAACACGTACATGTCCCTCCATGTGTTCATGTACTGCTTTTGTTTATCTCCTAAATTTATTTTCTTAATTCCAATTGAATAATTAGGTTATCTAAATTTTAACAGAAATACATGTACATGTCCCGCCATTATGTTGGAATACATACAGAAATACACAAATGTGAAGATTTCAAAAATGAGATGAAAGAAAGTGGAGTACAAGGAATAAATTCACTTGTTATAGATATATCACTTGAATTATATATAAATAAACACACATACGTGGGATGTAACTAATTTTACTATAGAAATACAATATACATTGCATACCAACATTGCAAAAAAAAATACATTATGCAAACCAACATTGCAGAAAAGTAAACCATTTCAATAGAGATCCATAAAGTAACACAATTCATCAAGAAACAATAAAAGAGAAATATACATCAACAAAAACCCACAATTCATTTAGAAAAATACACTTACATTCATTTATGTTTGATGAAACGCCGGTTGAGCTTTGTCTGGTGAAACACCGACACCTTCTAGTGTCGAGGCCCCATCATTTGCCTGCTGCAGGCGACCTCAGGCTAGTCTGAGAATGAATGTCACCTTTTTGGTTTCTTAGGTTACCAACTATGTGGGAGAAAATGAGAAGAAGATGATGAGAAAAGAGGGTGAAGATGCTAATGTGGCAGCTAACACGGAGAAGTGCACGTGGAGAAATTGTTGTTGTGGCAGCCTCCATGGATGAAGATGATGTAGAGTATGGCTTGTGTCCACATTATTGAATTCTCGCCGAAAAACCCCAACAACCTTACCGATATAACTAAATTAAATGTTAATACTCACTTTGACATATTTTGAATATTGGTGCTCAAATTTAAATATAACCAAATGTTAGTGCTCAACCAAGAAAATTATTCGGTTTGAATCTCTCCAAACTCTATGGTTGAGTATTCATGGCTTTGCCCTCATTTATATATATAAAAAAAAATTGATTTTTTTTTTTTGGGTGTATGCTGTCAATATTTTAGGGCAACTGTCTAATTTATGATGATAAACTTTTAATTACTAAATAGAGGTGTAAACCTCTGTTTAAAATATCCTCATTTATATATAAAAAAATTGATGGTTTTTTGAGTGTACGCTGTCAATTTTTTGGGGCAACTGTCAGATTTATGATGATAAACTTGCATTATTAAATGTAAGTGTAATCATGTGTTTAAAATGAAAGAAATGAAAAAGAAAATGATCACAGGATAGGGGACATGTTCCATCACCATTGGTCTGCGTCTACATAAATAAAAACTTTAATAAAAAAATTAATAAGATTTATTGTTACTTATGTTTCCCACTCTATATAATTAATTCCACCATTTAATAAGCTACAATGAAATCATGCAAAACTTGACCAATTAATATGACAACATTTTTATGGAGAATTAGAAGATTTTATTAAGGCAAATTAATATCTTCACAACCAATAATTTAACCACTTAGAATATCTTGGCTAGTGGCATCTAATAATTTAATTAAATTTATTAAATACCCACTTGAGGGTCATATATCTAGGCCAAGATTAATAGATGCAAATTTTAGGCAACTAGGTTGCCCCCCATTGGGACCGCTTGCAGTTCACTTCACTGTGCTGGCTTAGAAAAGAAAATATAAAGAAAACGGACCAAGTTGGGCCATGACAGATTTAATTTTATTTTTTAATAAATATTACTCACTTCCAGAGTGTTTTAATGCATAAAACAAGATCCAATAAAATTTATAGGACATTTTTGTCATGATCCCAAGCTAAGATGTTATTAAATGTTTCACGCTACTTTAATAGTTTTGCAATTGATATTTTTTTGTACCAACATCCAGACGTTGTCCCACTTCTACTATGCAATCACTTTCACATTCATATTTGTACCTCTAAACAAACAAAAACACATCATAAACGATGCATGAACAAAACCAAGCACGTTAACATCGTGCATGGGATCCATCACCAGAGAAAGAAGCACAAGTTCACCCCAACCCCAAGGGATCAGCAAACTCCAGTAAGTAAGAAATGAACGTGCAAGTGGGATTAGAATCTTCCCAAGTCCCAAAGTTTTAGCTTAACTTGATTAAGACTTTGATGCATGGTTGAAGACTAGATTCAAAGTAGCTAGCTAGGTTTCCTATATATTAACCAGGACCACTTTTAGTTGGGTCCATCTTATTATCCATATTGCTTGTTGCACTGCAAGTATGACAAGTTGATCTCTCGATTAATTTGCCGACTTGAGGGGGTTTAAGCCAACTTGAATTTGTTTTGTCTGGACGGATAAATTTTTTTTTTTTGAAAATATGGATAAACCACTTCAATTAATGGACGGATAAAATTCACATATCAAGATAAAAAATTTTAATATAAATTTTTAATTATATATATACATATATCTTTTATTTTAGACCTACATAGTTTAGGTTAGGCATTAGAAACCTTATAAAAACATAAACTTCTTTCAGTGTATGTATAGGATTTAAACCTGATATTACTTATTATATATATATATATATATATATCTCACAAAGAATTGAAAGATGAATTGATGCTCATAGTTCGGGAGTGATAAGGCTCGAACCCATATCTTTCACCTTGACAGTGCAGTGCTCTAAGTGATTAAACGTACCATCCCAACTGTATAGACCACCCGAAAAAATATTTTTTATTCGAAAGTCTCCATCACTTTGAACAAATTCCGTTGATATTTTTAATAAATATCTCAATAATTTATAAAAGCAAAATGAAAAAGAAAAAAAAATTGACCGGTTCTAGCACAATTAATTAACAACTAATCTGCTAATAGATTTAAATAAAGAAACATCAGAAAAACTTTAAAATATCTAGTTGGTTGTGAGTAACTATCTCCATTGATTTTCATAATTGTTAATGAAATAATTAGTTCTAATTATAATGCTTTACGTTAAAAAAAACTTGAGTGCATTTGCGGAAGACATAACAGACCAAAAGTAGAGAAATCACATGTAAATACTAAATCAACGGATTCTGATTATTCATATTGCTCTTAATTAACTAAATAAGAAAAATAAGAAAAGCAAATGCTTTATGAATCCATGTTAAGGATTACAGAAATTAATTTCAGTCTAGAGCTTGAATTAGAGAAAGATAACAAACATACTAAACTAAATTTATGCTAGAAATAGACTCTTAATCCAAACCAAAACAATACTAAGAAGGAAAGAACAAATAAAGGAGATATTTATCCAGAGAGATCATGCAAGAACAAAGTAAACAAAGCCTGAGAAAATCATAATAATCACAGCCTCCAAGCTTTTCCCAAGACTGGCTCCACTTCCTGATGGACCTGAAAAAAGAAATAATAAAAAACAATTTAATCATGTGAGTTTTATTACTGCTAATAAGAAATATTAATTTATAAGAAGGCACATTATCCATATAAATGAAATGCATATATGAAAAATGTTTCATTAAAACCAATAAAGAAACAAAGATCATTTAGCTTTCTATTAGGAAAATTTATCAAGATGAGAGCATTATGATTAATACCTGCAGGGTTAGATGGGGTTGGATTGGAAGGAGATACTGGAGGCACTGGGGTTGAACCTGCAAAGAGATTGAAAGAAAAATCCATAGTAGCAGTTTTGCTTGCATGTAGTAGACCAAAACTACATAGCATTATATTATAACAAGTGTAACTAGTTAAAGACTACTACAATCTAAAAAAAGTAATGAACAAATGACTCCGAAATAGAATGTTAATAACTGGTTAAAGAAAACTATCGCACTTTCACTAATGTACACTAAAAACATAGAAACAAAAGAGAAGAGATTAACTATTGACATTCATACTACTTTGGGCTTTTGATAAGAGATTAAAAGAGAAAAGTAGGGTTTGCATATTCTCTTCAAAGAAAAAACTCAAAAAAGAACTACGGTTTTGAAGGAAAATAAACAAACAATTAGCTAAACAAAACTCTGAAACATTCACCCAGAAAATTTATTTTACGATTGATGGATTTTTGAAGAGGTTGGCATCTATAATATACAGTAAGAAAAAAGTTAATGAATAGATAAAATACTATTAACAACTTCTTGTACTGAAGAGTACTCTGTTATGTAATCTTCACTTAACTGAAACTAATTAAAAGCCTAAAAAGAAAGAAATATATATATACCTACAAACACAAAATCTAAACTCACATTTAAAAGAGGCAGGGATATATATATATATATCACTGTGTAACAATAAAGAAGCTAACAACAAAAAACATACAACGCTATAACCCGAAGAAAATTAACCATCAACTATATATATGATCATATCTATAACTTAATTTTCTATTGAAACAAAACTATTTATATATATATATATATATATGCATGCATGCATGTATAGAACATTGAGAAGCATACCATTATTGCAGAGGCTAGTATCAGCCTTGGCTCCACAGTTACCAACCATATTCAAAGTATCCTGTTTGGTGACATTCAAGCTCTTCAACAAAGCATCATCATTGTATAGGGTGCAAAGGCAAGCAGGTTGATGAGCCACCATGTCTTTCAATGGGACACAACATGTCGCCGGTGGAGGACTCGTTGACTTAAGGTATGGTTCACATGGCATCAACTTCTGCAGGCACTGTTGTATATCACCGCCACCGCCGGCAGCTGCATGGTATGCTCCGGTAGACGATGAGAATACACTTATTAATGTAACCAAAGTGATGAACTTCATGGCAGCCATTATTATCAAGAAGGTGTTTTGCTTCTCTCTCTGATCAGTGTTTCTGTCTGTATATGTAGATATTTATATATATAGAGAGAGAGGGAGATATAGATATAGATATAGATATATGAATTCTGGTAATTGTTTAAGAGGTGTTTGAATTTGGATGCACTTCATGCATTGTATGGGATTTTATTGTTGGAGAAAATCCCGGGATAGATGCGAAGATATTGCGATGAGGATAACGGGAGAAAATTTAACTTTTTTATATATATATATATATTTTAAAAAATGGATGATTTTTTTCATATACATATAATGCATAGAGATGGGTAATTGTACTTGTATAGATTAGAAGAGAATTGATATTTTAATTTGTATATATCCTTAAGTCATTAACATTCAATTTAAATTTCATGTAGATCGATATTTTTCACTTTTCAAGAGAGGGAGAGTGATAAAAAATATCCTTGTTAAACCCTGCATGAATATTTTGAACCTCCATGTAGCATATTCATGCAAGGTTTAACTAGAATATGCATGATAATTTAGATTTAACTAGAATATTCATGCAAGGTTTAACTAGAATTGTAATATATATTTAGACCTCCATGTAGCATATTCATGCAAGGTTTAACTAGAATAAGTTTAAAATTCTAGTTAAACCTTGCATGAATATGCTACATGGAGGTCTAAATTATCTTCAAGCAGACATTGCTTACATTTTTTTCCTTTCTAGAATTAGTTTTTTTTTAAATAAAAATGAATAAATCATAATTTATTGAAGAAAAAAAAAGCAATACCATCAAAATTAATTCATAGAAGAGTCTTTATTACTAAAAACAATAAAATTTAACCAAAGCTAAATAATATCCTTAACAAATCCAATTATAAGTGATCTGTAATATCTTAAGTTTAAAATACGTTCAGACAACATGTATCTATTCAATTTAAAGAAAATGATAAGAAAGAGAAAGTTCATTAATTTCAAATTTTAAAAATGAAAAATCAAGTCTCATCCACAATTCTCAAAAACAAAAATAAAAATAAAAATCAATATTGTTGTTTCCAGAGTTAAATTAATATGATACTAAGATAGAATTTGTCCTAAAAAACTAACAAACAAAAAAAAAAAAAAGGTTTAACTCAGATATCCGTTAATACTAGTAACATATATAGGTATTAAGGGCCAATTTGGTATAGTAAAACACTTTTTCTGTAAAATATTTCTTCACAAAATTTATGATTATTCTCAATTTTATCTTTTAATAATAACGAAGTAGAATAAAACAATACCTTAAGTACATGGGTTAATTTTTACATTAGTTAATGTTTATATATAAATAAATTAAGAAAGTTGCTCATATACCCGGCAAAAGTAGGTATTTAACTCATGCTCTTCTATTATGAGAAATATAATTACCCGAACTTGATGATCCACGAGGCATGCTTCCCGTATGAATTCTTAAAAAGAAATACAAAAAAATTATATGACTAACCAATAGAGATTGTCTTATCCCAAGGTTTTGAAAAGTAAGAAGCAGTGAAGGAGTTCTTCGCTAAGACTAGGGCTCTTAAAAGGAAGACATGACAAAAGAAAAACATTTTTATTTTACAAAGGGGTAAATTTGAAATTTTATATATTTCATATTTTCCAAGAAACCATGATGTAATCCGTTGCAGGCCCCTCCCCCTGTAAATCCTTTTCCTTAGTCAAAAGAAAATAATTGCAAGTTGACCATTACTTTACAAAATTTCTTTTACAACCAAACACATGAAAACATTTTACAACTTTAACTTTTCCAGGAAAGTTACTTTCCCCATATCAAACAGGCCCTAAGGGCCCATTTAGTGCTTTGCAGGGAAAGACTTTCCCTGTAAAGTCTTTCCCTGCAATTATTTTCCCTACAAAGTAATAAAACAATGTTTGGTATGTATAATAAAAAAATGTAATTGAAATGCATGTAAAGTTAATTCTTTCGTTTGGTATGAATAGGTTTCTATGTAAAGTTACATGTATTCTCAATTTTGCCCTTGATTACTCTAGTTAGTAAAATTAAATATATATATATATATATATAAAGTTAAAATTCCATCACCAAATCATCGTAACATCAAATGAATTCATTAAAACCATAAAAAAGCTAAAATCTAATTCCAAAAAAATATAAAAAAAATATATTAAAAAAGTAAAAAGAATATAAAAAAAAATCTAATGAGTGATCTCTCTTGCCCTAGAGTTTTTAAAAAAAAGAAAAATGAAGGGGTTTTGCTCTAGGGTTTTTAAAATCAAGAAAAAATAAATAAATAATTATTTAAATGAGGGTAGTATCGGAATTTCACTCATTTAATATTTTCACACCCTCCCCCTGTGAATCATTTTTCCTAGTCAAAGGGAAAGTAATTAGATGAAGACCGATACTTTGCATTACTTGTATTAAAACCAAACGTGTGAAAGTTTTTCAGAACTTTACTTTTCCACATACCAAACGACCTCTTAATCCTTGGGTAATTGGCTTAATTAATGTTACTCCCTGGTTTTGAGTTTGGGCCACCATATCCACCAGGCCCACCACTACAAATGTGGTCTAACACGTTTAATTTTTGTTCTTTTTAATCAGCAATTAGATACAATCCCTTTGTGCACTGGAAATTAAAAGGATGCCAAACAAATAAGCAATTAATTAGAAATGCAATACATAATTTTTAGCAGAAATTAAACCTCTAATTGGAAGGTTAAACCACTTGAAGCAATTTCACCTTTTTCAAAAATGGGTTAAGAAAAATTTTCTCTAAATACAACTAAAGATTCATAATTATAGTAACATCAACGCATCATCAAAAGCTCAAATCAAAGTTGAAATCATCACTAAAGAGGATACTAAGATAACATCAAGAAGAAAGATAAAATGAGATATAAAACATGGTAGACGAGGAGAATTTCTTATAAGAATTCATCACTAAGAATTTAGACAAGACGTGATATTGTTACACAGTTTAATCTGCTTGTCCTTACTCAAACCCTTCTTTTCCTTTTCTTCTTTTTCTTCCTATTTTTTTTTTGAGTCTCACTATTTTTTACCCTTTCAATGTTTTTAGATTTTTTTTCTTTTTGGGTGGGCTTACGTCCATGTATTGGCAGCCCACTAATTAAGGCAGAACCCAACAAATTTAAATACACAATAATGTGGATCTCTTCAAGACGCTGATATACATCACAAATCCTTGTCTCTAAAATTTAATAATTGGATGAATAGGTGAATTTACTTTCGCTTCTGCCCTCACTGAAATATAAATATTTAATCTAATCTTAACAGGATAAATTTTATTAAATATCAATAATTAGGTTGTTTTTGTCTAATAAACCTTTCCCATTAAAAAAAAAACAAAAAATAGTTAGCTTTGGTGATGTATGTGTCATATCATATTTGATTCAATGCTTACTAGGAATATATATGAGAATTATTCTTCAGTTTTTTCTTACAATTTAATTTAATAATAAATAATTAAAATTAAAAATATATATTAATGTGAAAACTTCAAATTCCGAATTCAAATCACATTGGATGCGATTATGACAATGGATCCCAATTATGGATACAGGTTTGCAATCCAAATTTTGTGTCACGAGTTAAGAATAAATTGACCGGATGATCAATTCTTGATCTGTGTATACACGCTCATGATTCTATTCCTGTCATCTAAATAAATAAATAAAATAGGAATGACCATCAAAGTTCTTTAATTAAAACATTTGATGGATTATTAAAAATTGACAAACATAGGAGTCACATGGTTGAAACTTGAAACTAATGAATATAAAAGGACTGATGTCAAGATTCTTTTTCTGTGATTTAACATTGAAATTGTGGTTATGTAAATGAAGATAGCATACATAAGCAACGACTTTATAATGTTCTGGTAACCACCAAAGAAAATACAACCTTTCAAACGAGTTGGTTGAAATTTCTAAGAATAATGTCTTCTTTCTTTGCCAAAATTCTAGATAATATTAAAATTCATTATGATGATGTGTGTTTCAATAAGATGAATGAATGGGCATTCCAAGATAAAGATGTTAGCATAAAAAGTAATTATACTTAGATTCGTTGTGTGCTTATAAAATTCTAAGTAGTTGCAATATTATCTTTGTATGAACTGTTAAATGTTCTTTCTTTATTTATTTCTAGAGGACCATGAATCCAAGTGATAGTGACGGTGATGGAGAGAAAACCACTCTTTCTGGAAGAAAGAAATTTATCATAGAATAAAGTTTTAAAGTTATTGTTTTATAACTTTCTTTTTTCTTGATAGCCAACATGTCTTTGGTCCAAAGCGTTGACCTTAATATGAAAAAGTGTTGATATAAAAATTTTATTATTCAAATTTGAAATCCATTAAACGCAAGGGTGGTAACCGATTTTTAGTTATAAATATAAATTTACAATCATAATCTCGTGTCATTCAGCATTTGTCGAAAATGTATAACCTTGCCGTTTAATTTCCAGTTAAATGTATGTCATTAATTATATATGTGCTTGTTACATTTATTAAATTAATTTTTATTTTATTTTATGAGACTAAAGTGTGGCACATAATCAATGCTTTTCATCTTGTTTTTATTAATTTTATGGACTTTTAACATCATTTCTATAACTCAGAAATACGTGATAATGTACATTGATAAAATAGACCGTGAAAAATATTGATCATATTTATATTAATTAAAGAAAAATAAATTTTTATATAAAAATTATAATTTTATTATTTATTATTTCTAGTAATTTTCATTGACACATAATATGAATAGTAAAAATAATGCAACATAACTGTATATCCAAATTATTTCTCAAACATTAAAATTTAATTATTTTATTTATTTTATTTTTCTCGATCAAAGTAGATTGTTTATGTTATTTTTGACGTAATGTATTTTAACATAATACAAATTGATGAGCAAATATGGGTTTTACGTTACGTCGAGGAGAGTTTTGAATTCGACGCTTAAACACAGTAGCGTAAAATTATTAGATTATGCCTTTGCTTCAGATATCTTAACTTACGATTGTATTTTCTATCTCATGAATTAAATGTTCAAATTAAGTGTTAATGAAATTTAAGATATGAGCAACTAAATAGGAAATGCCATAAAATTTTCAAAAATCATCTGCACTTTTATAATTTAAGTGTGAGACAAAGATTGATTAATCAGAGATGATCTCGAAACAGAAAAACAGCCACTCATGTGCTGATGTGCCCCCTATCTTATCTTTTGTGTGCCCAAAATAATGACAATGGAAACACCATCGCTTTCTTTTTTTTTCATATATATAGCCTCATGAATAATTGTAATTATGTATATATATATATATATACAATTTCTAATTTTTCTTTTCTATTTGGGGTATCTTTTAAATATCTATAAAGGGGTCAGTATATCGTCAACGTATTTATATGGAAAAGAGCATTTGCACTTATAGCCCACTAATCTCTTTTATATATTTAATATATGCATGTGATTAACATATTATAATGTAGTCAAATAGATGATGCCAACTCTTCATTGCTTTTGTCACAATTAAATTTTTAATTATGTTTTTAACTATAATGCACTACTAAAATTATATGAAAAGACTATATTTAGAGTTCTATGGAAAACTGATACATGTATTACTCATCAGTTTATGAGCTGTGTAGGTGTCCGTAGATGATAAAATATAAAAAATAGAAAGAGCGCAAGAGGAAAGAACGGTTGAGCTTTTATAAAAGAGGAAAGAAGGAGAGAAGCTGAGATCATGTCGTGTGACGGAGATGGTAGAGTGAAAGGGGTTAGAGAAAATAATGGCATTTGGATGTTAATTCAGCGGTCAGTAATTTGAAATGTGCAGTTCACTTTTACAAAGAGATATAAAGTTTTTATTAGAATAACAAAAATTCAAATTTCTAGAACAATGGAAATGTTAATCATTAATTTTTGAAATTAGTTATCGATAATTGGTCGAAGAAGTTCTAGAAATTGGTTAAAATTTACAAATTGACTCACAGTTCTAGAAGTAAAGATGGGTTGTGTAAACATAATAATAAAAGACTTGATTTTTGCATGGATAGTCTTTCGCATTAAATGATTTCTTTATGTAAGCAAACTAAAAGATTCAAGAAGGGTAGCTTATTTGACTAAAGAAAAAGTTCAACAATGTTTTTGCAGTTATAGCTGAATAAAGTCATACCTATTAACTGATTTAATACATTTTTATTTAAGAAGCTTCATTTTAAACTATATTATTATTATTATTATTATTATTATTATTTTGGATTATTAGGTTGACTTAAGGGAGGTAAGCAGGTGATTAATAATTTATTGGTTGGGGGTTTTAACAAAGATTGCTATTTATTAATGTTTAAATCATATTTATAAAAATTACTATTCATATAATTGCAAATTTATAGTTTTTATCAAATATTCAAAATGATACATGAAGTAGTATGTTTTGTCTTTGAAACAAACCACTCTTTTATTATTAATCCAACTTTTGTATATT